>NC_143506.1:15791250-15943000 GCF_051622355.1 Phaseolus vulgaris | reverse complement strand
AATATCCACACCTTTTTATAAATTACTACAATTTCCCCTTCAAATTCACCTTCAAAATCAAACCCTTTATCACCATCATTCACAAAAAGTATATAATTTCAATATTAGGTTAATCTATTTGATATTACAGACTCGTTCAACATGTCATCCATCCATGTTATTTTCTTGGACTTAAATTATTCTATATGATATAATTTGATACATCACATACCGCTCATATTTATAAGAAATTGTTTATTAAATTAATCAATTCATCCAAACATAATAATTAAACATTTTCTTAAAATAAAACATTCACTTGTATATAGTATAATATGAATTAAAATTATTAACCATGTAAATATTTTAAATTAAGTTAAAATAGGTTTCAAGAATAAGTTAATGTTATTTGAAGGAGATCATCTCTTTATACAATATTCTCAAAACAACCATATTTTTATAAAATCTTTCATCGTTTGATTTGTCATTCATTATTTCAGTAATAAGTTTTATCACTTAAACATCCCAATCACACTTTGCTTGAGTATCGTAACAATATAATATTAATTTATTATAAGAAAATCATGAAATAAAAACTAATTTTAGAAATAAAAATAATTAGTTACTATAATGACTAAATTAGAGACATTCTAGAAACTAAAAAAAAAGTTTCTAAATTAGTTTCTAATTAACTACCAAGGTTTTAACTACAAATTATTTAGATTATAAATTTGGCAACAAAAACATTGATTGTTAATTAAAAACCATTTAACAAAACTAATTTAGAAACCAACATTTTTTCTAGTCTATAAAATGGTCTATAATTTAGTCACTATAACAATTAATTATTTTTTATTTCTAAAATTTATTTTTATTTCATGATTTTTTTAATAATTAATTTCAAGCTTAATAAGTATTTCAAAGTATAACTTAAAATTTTCAAAATTAATCTATCGAACAATGACTCTTTACACTTTATTCCTAAACACCTTATTAGAATCATCATAAGAGATTTATAATTTGAATCAATAAAAAGATTATAATAAATCAATATATTTAATTAACATATTGCCATAAAAAAAATCTTACACTACAAGACTATTGCAATATATACACTTGCAAGAGGAGTTTGTGGTGATGGTTAGTTTAGGTAATTCTATATAATAGATGAAAGAAAGTGATGAATATAAAATATAGTGGAAAACAGCACTCCGGTTTTTGGTGCATGAATAAACCAGTAAAATGTACCCCAAACCGCATATAATTGATCAAACTTGTATCTATCGTTGTCAAACTCATTCTCACTTAAGGCTTCTGTTTTTTCTTATGCTCTCTATACAATGCACTCATACCACTAACTTCACCATAATTTGAACTTAACAATAATCCAATTAACTCTGTTTTTATAATCATGCGCACTACCTGCACGAGAAAGTAATTTCACCCAAAACTTAAGGTTGTGTTTAGGGTAATTTTTAAAGGGGAAGTAGTGGATGTACTATAAGTTTTTGTCTTGATTCAATTAAAGGCTTGGTTATGGGTTGCATTCAAGTCACAGTTTGAGCTTTTTTTTCTGATTGATGCATAGATCCATTGGTTTGTATGAGAATGATCTCGTGACGTATTCATTTAAGTTGTATGCTTGATCGGTTGGGTTTCTGTGCTAAATGGATTCGGTGGATAAAATGTTGCTTAGAATCCGCTTCAGTTTCTGTGTTGGTGAATGGTAGCCCAACTAGGGAATTTACTCCTAGGAAGGGACTTCGCCAAGGTGATCCGCTAGCTCCGTTTCTCTTCCTTTTAATAGCAGAAGGGTTGGCTGGAGTCTCTAGGATGGCAGAGGAGAAGAATTTGATTGATAGTTTGGAGGTTGGAAGAGCTAGAGTGAATGTGAATATGTTGCAATATGTTGATGATACTTTATTCTTTTGTGAAGCTAACACCAAAAGTATCTTCAACATTAAGGCGATTTTGCTCTATTTTGAGCTTGCTTCTAGGCTTAAGGTGAATTTCTTGAAAGCAGATTGGGGGGACTGGGGTTGGATTCGAACTCGCTATAGCGTTTCGCGACTATTCTTAATTGTAATGTGATGGTAACTCCATTTGTTTACTTGGGTTTACCGGTAGGAGGGTGTCATAAGCGCGGTGCTTGTTGGAACGGGGTGGTAGAGAAAGTCCAGAGTAAACTAGCTAGGTGGAAAGGCAGGTGCTTGTCGATTGCAGGGAGGATTTGTTTGATCAAGTCTGTTCTCTCTTCAATCCCATTATTTTTTATGTCTTTATTTAAACTGCCTTCTTTGGTAGTAGACAAGTTAGTTCAGATCCAAAGGAATTTCCTTTAGGGGTGGGGCTCTGATGGAAGGAAGATTGCTTGGGCTTCTTGGGATAAGGTGTGCGAGCCTCGGGATTTTGGAGGTCTTGGAATCATTGATCTTAGGATTTTTAACTTGGCATTGTTAGGAAAGTGGATTTGGAGACTGGGGACGGATATAAGAGGTTTGTGGAAAGAGATTCTCGATTCTAAGTACGGAGGTTGGAGAAGTCTGAGAGAAGACAACAAGTCTAATAGGGGTTCTCTCTGGTGCAAAGATCTAAAGGAGGTGTGGAATTCATAGGGTTGGGGCAGAAGTTTTGAAGATGGGGTTAAGTGGAAAGTGGGGGATGGTAAGGATAAATCTTTATGGGAGGACAATTGGTTGGGTTGCGGTAATTTGAAGGGAGGTTTTCCAAGACTTTTCTCTATAAGTTCGGCCAAAGACGCAAAAGTGGCTGAGCTTGGATATTGGTATAATGGTGTTTGGGTGTGGAATCTGGATTGGCGCAGATCCTTTTTCGACTGGGAGAAGTCTTTGGTGGAACAGCTAGTTCAGTTATTGTAAGAGGCGAAGTTGACTTTGGGGGAGGCAGACTGTTGGGTTTGGAAGGTTGGGGAAAGTCAAACTTTCTCAGTCAACTCTGTCTATGTTCAAGTAAGGCGGGGTAGAGGAGGGGAATTTTCTCCTGAGCACAGTAAGTTGTGGAGGTGTAAAGCCTTGCCTTCTGCTTTGTTCACTGTTTGGAGGGTGGTGGAGAGTAGGATTGCCTCAAGGGTTAATTTGGTAAGACGTGGAGTGGCGGTGGAAAATTCCTCGTGCTGTTTGTGCGGGGAGGAGGAGGAGTCGTCGTGTCACTTGTTCTTTGTTTGCAGGTTTGCTTGGCGTATCTGGTGTTTGTGCTTTGAGTGGCTTGGAGTGTCGTTTGTTTTTCACAAGGACCCTAAGTCAAATTTTGCACAATTCAGGATGAGTCAGGCTTCTGTTTCGATTAACGACGTTTGGGGTTCAATTTGGGTTGGCATTGTGAGCGAAATTTGGAATATTAGGAACTCGGTCATCTTTAATAGTGGAGTGACAGATGTGTCTGAGGTGTTCGCTTCGGTGCAAGTTAAGGTATGGTCTTGGATTCATGCAAAATCTCGATTTTCTTATTTCCCGTATTCTAGTTGGGTTTTAAATCCTTTTGATTGTATGAGGTTGATTATGTAATGTTTGATAGTGTTGGTCTGGTAGCCCATTTGACAAACTGGTAGCCAAGCGTTCTAATAAGAGTTATTGTCAGGTATTTATGTATAAGGGTTGGACCACCCCTGAGGTGGTTCTTATTTATTTATTTATTTTTATTGCTGATAAAAAAAAATTGTTTGTCCCCAGATGTCTTTCTCTGGATTAGCTAGGAGAACTCGGTATAGACAGACTTTGGAGTAATTCTAGTGAGAAAGGTTATGGTTGAGTTCATGTATCATCCCTAAAGTGGTTCATATTTATTATTTTTTATTGTCGATAAAAAAAGTATTGTCGATAAAAAAAGTTGTATTTAGTTTTTTTCAGTAACAAAATTCTTACACTTGTATTTAAAAAGTAGTTTTTATTGTTTTTCATTTTATATAATTGTAAATATTTTTACATGAGTATATACTATAATCGGAATTTATGGAACATAGTGTCTAGAACATAATTGTTGAAACAGGATTTTTGGAATTGAAATTCTAATGCATGTTTTCCTTACCACATAAAAATACATTTGAGGGTAAACTTTTCATATGATAGAATTTTTGGAACAAATATAATACCTTTCAAATATAAATTTTCCAAAACAAACCTTTTTAGAACAAGTCTTTTAAAATACATGAAATACATTTTAAAATAAAAATTGTGGAATAAGTTTTTCATAATATACACAATAAATTTCAAAATAAACTTTCTCTCTTCTTATTCTTCTTTTCAAAAGATGCAATAGAAGAAAAAGTTTTCCATTTTTCACCATTTTAAACCTGCATATTATTTTAAATAAAAGTTTTTACGTTAGATATCATTATGCAACTTACATAATTTCTATTCCAAAAACAGATAAAATTGTGAAAGGATAATTTTGATATTTCAAAAAATTTAGGAGTGCAAGAAGAGAAAAATACAGAGATGCAGGAAGAGAAAAATACAGGGGTCCAAGAAGAAACTCCCCGCATTCGGCCAGTAAGTACAATATATTTTTGGGCCCTTCATTATTATTTTTCTCCGAATAATATTTTCTCTTTTAACTTGTATGCCTAAATTCAATAATTCGAACGCTGTTGATTTTAATTGAACAAATTATTTCAGCCTTTAAAGCTGGTAATTACCAATAATTGTCACCCGTGTTAAAATTAAGTTAATTATTAACACACATTTTAAAGTAACAACTCTAATTTCATTTACAAATATATCAATTTTGTTTTCTATCACAACACTGATAGGGAGTATTTACTTCATGAGAGACTAATTTATAAAGTATTAGCCACTTTTAATTTATATTCATGTCTTGATATAATAATTTAAAAAAGATAAACCTACTTTTATTCGGAATTCAACGTATTGGTTAGTTGAAATAAATTTGATTGTCTATAATAAATAAAGCATAGCTTAGATATTGTATTTTTTCCTCTCACAATAAATAACTTGGATATTATGACAACTAATCCTATGTGAGATTTAGGTGGTAATTATATCTAAGTAGTTGGAGAATAAGATGTGTTATAGTACAATATTAATTATTTTGATTTCTTTCCATCCACAACATAACACCTTATTGATTTTTTCAAAACCATACCTATCACACATTCATTTCAATCTTATTGTTTTCTTATAAATAAATTTTATCTCACCACCTTATTTTTCTGGATACAATTTTTCAGCTAACTTTTTTGTAGGTATTTCCTTTTTTTTTTTCATAAAATTTGCATTCAAAATGTTATGTACATGTTCTGCTATTCAACCATCATCATTTTGTGAAATTTACTAGTACTTGATCCGTGCAAAGCACGATAATTTTTCTAAAATTTATATTTAACTTTTAATATTATAATATTAAATAAATTAAAGAAAAATTATTTCATATATTATATTAAATTTGACATTCTAAAATGTAATATGAGTTCTACCATAATTTATAAGTTAAAATTACCTGAATTATCTTAGATAAACTAATAATAGATAAGATAGTCATTTAAAAAAAAAATAGTATGAATTTAACAAAAATAAAAATCATGAGAGGTATTTAGAAACTTGGTAGTTAAAACCTTGGTTGCTAATTAGATATAAAATTATAAACCATTTAATAATAATAGAAACTAATTTAGAAACCAAAATTTGTTTTAGTTTCTGGTCTCTAATTTAATTACTATTACAACTAATTATTTTGATATCTAAAAATTAGTTTCTATTTCATGAATTTCTTGTAGTTTATCATTCCAAAGTCACCAAGCCAAAACTTAAAAATACATAAACCTACATGTATGCATTAATTTTGAAAACATAGTATGATGACTTCCTATTATTAAATAATTTGTTTTGACACAATGCAACATATGGTGAATTAGAACAAGTATTGTAAGAGAAATAGTGTTGAAGATTCACAACTTTTTCATATACAACAATTTTGTACAAAAATTTGATGGAAGAAGTAAAATTTATCCAATCACACAACAAAATCGACTGAAAAACAATAGCAAATGGAGTATATAAATGTTTTTCTTTAGTTGTCATAATATGAGTGATGAGTAATATGATATTTAATGTCAACACACTTGAATTAGCACAACACATTAATTACATTGCAAAAAAAAAAGTGAAAAAAAAATCTCCAAATACATGTAACCCTATGTACCATTAATAACACAAAGAAAGAGTTTATAAATTATGAAGAATGATTGAATACCTGTCATAACTTGTGTCGTAGTAGTTTAAAGCAAACATACAACTAAGGTTAATAGTGTTAGAAAATATAGGATAAAAATGTTTTGTATTATTTAGCAACTCTAATACAATATTTTTATTCGCTAAATCATGACATTATTATACTGATCGAGGTTAGATGATGCTATAATCCTCAATATCGAATGCCGACAGACTGACTTGTATAAAATGCATTAAAGTAAAAAATAATACATAATAAATTAGGTAATATATTTTTTTATGATTATGCACATTATTAATTATGGTCCATCAATAACAAAGTTCATTATAAGTATAAATAAACACAACAGATAAAACAAACAAAACAAAACTATATCATTATTATAGTATTAATAACACCAAAATACCGAATACTGAATTAAGTGTCGAAAAACCTTTTACATATGTGCTATCGATCGAAAAATGAAACCCAAATATTTTAAAAAAATAAAGAAAAAAGTACAACTAAATAAAATAAATAAATTATTCAATCAATAACCGGTATTATTTACAAATATATATTCTAATCGAAGAAGCTTATTTATGTTAACGGTATATACTTTTTTTTTTAAAACTTGGTATCTCACTTGTAATATATATTCACATATCTAATATTATATTTACAATATTTACAAATAATATAGGTGTGTTTCTATTGAATTTATCAACTATAATGTATTGGATGTTACAATAGTACTTTAGATTTGATTTGATTTATAATTAGAGGAATTATCCTATATATCATATTGATGTACATTGTAATTTGAAATTTTGAGTATTTTAAGATATATTTTAATTTTAATTTAATAATTGAGATTAATTATTGTCATGGAAGGAAGTTATTATTTTTATGTAAGAAAACTATTTTCCTATTTGTCTCCCAGTGCACGAGGATGAGACACCAACTTACTTGGAGAACATTCTACATAAACAACACTTTTAGTATTTTTTTAATATGAGATTGAAAACGTTAGTTTAAGTTGTGTGATCGATTTATTTTATAAGAAAACACCATTTACAGAAAATCACGTTTATTGAAAATCCGTTTTGGCGTGTCCCACAAAATTGTTTTGAAGGAGGACTGAAAATTTAACTTTCTCGACTAAAATTATTTTACTCTGAACAAACATTATGTTACTTTTATTAAATAATCTAACATGATAAAAATAATTAAAACATCACAAAACATCATATTATATTTTATAAAAAATAAAAAATAATTTAAAAAGTATTTACGACAATTATAATCCTTTTCAAGAATCACATTTCTCAATATTTATATATTAACTCTAAATATGTGTTATTTCTTCCATCATTATTCTCTTTTCCTTTTCGTTCATATCTATATAGCACAGATACGGATATGGACACTGACACGATACAAATACGGATACGAAGATATGTATAATTTTTAAAATATAGGACACGGGGATACAAATCTATATATTATATAATTTTGAATTATATAAATTGAAAATAAATATTTATGTACAAAAAGTATGTTTGAGATTCTTTTGATAGCATGAAAATATTTTTTATGATTGGTTCAAAAGAATTTGTTCCTTATTTTTATAATCATAATAAAAATTTATACAATAAATTTGAGTTTTTAGAAAATATTGTATTTATACATTTTAAAATTGTGTTAGAATCGTGCGAGAATTTTAAAAAATTAAACAAATATTTTTTGAATTGAACACTTCATTGATAAGTGTGTCCTACGAGTGTAGTATGAATGTCGACACCAATACATGTGTCTGATACGGATACGCCATTTAAGAGAACCCATAGGTTAATATCACAACAAAACCCAAAAAAAAATGTAGAAACTAAAAGAAATTATTTAATGTTGAAACGTGGAAAATCAAATAAAGTATCCTTCTATCAAGTACCCAAACACGCACTTATCTTAACAGATTTTTTTTGCATAAAATCGAAACTAATCTTAAGATATAGCACCGCCCAATGTGCAGCGAATAAGTTGGTGTTTGGAGAAAGAAGAATAAAAAGGAATTATTGAAAGAGGGCAAGGAAGTTAGAAAACCCCATAAGCACGTCACAACGGCATAAAATGGCCAAGAAAACTCTGTTCCTCAATTCCACTTGTTCCGTTTCTTTCACAAAATAAAACTAACCAAGAGAACGGAAACTAAACAAAACTGGTAGACAACAGCATCACACCAAGAAGAAGAAGAAGAGGAAGAAGAAGAAGAAGAAGCGAAAAAACCCTAAACCAATCGCGCGTTCTACATATGTAGGAAGAGGAGTTCAGTGATGGAGAGAGGAAAATGAAAAGGCGTGAGATCGCGGAAAGGGTGATCGTAGATGCTTGCCTCGTTAGTGTCCTCACCATCATGGGATCTCAAATGGCTCCTGCAATTCGTGTTCTCCGCGTTCGTCTTGGCGATGGGACTGCACGCGCTCGTGAAGAACACCGCCTCCAAGTACTTCGAGGTTGACGCCACTTTCGAAGGGGAACACCACCAGCAGCACCACCATCGCCACGACGCCATGCCCGGTCTTCCCATGGACGATTCTGTATGCGCCGTTTGTCGCAACCCCGGCAGCAAGAAGTGTTCGCGATGCAAATCCGTTCGTTACTGGTTCGTATATTTCAACAGTTATAATATAATATGTTAACCACGTTTGATTTGTTCTTGTTGTCGGTTTTTTCAGTGCTGCTTCCAATTTGAGATTGACCTTTTATACTGATCTTTATTTATTTGTTTGTGTGTTTGTGTTTCTCTGAGTTGAATGAAATTGAAAGGAGAATTTACTTTGGGTTGGTTTTTTCAGTTCACAAGCGTGCCAACAGGCGCACTGGCAATCCGAGCATAAGATGAGATGCAAGGAGTTTCAGATGCAAGGAGTTTCACAAACTGGATTAACTAATCGAGGGTTCAAAGCTTCTGCTGCAGTGAATAGAAGTACGACATCAATTGCACTCATTCCTGAATGTGGTCGCGGAATTTCCAGGCCTATTAAGCAGCCTAAAGATGTAAGAGTGTGTTTGGTTTCTATTTTTAAAATGCGATTGAATGAGGTTGCTTAGACAGGTGGTGGAGGGTGGTGTAAGGCACAAGTAGAGTGTGAAGTTGAACAAGAGGAAAAAAGAACGTCTCTTGGCCAATTCTGTTTTTTGGAAATAATTTTCAAAATAGAGTCTGAACAGTAATTTTATTGCTGAGTAACGTGAAATTGGTTCAGAAAACAGTTTTTAAAACCAAAAATTAAAAAGGAAATCAAACACGACCTAGGTTTCTCTCTGTTTTTCAAATCGAGTATATTGGTAAGATTACATGATACATTCCTTACCAAGTTGAATCGTTATGTTTTCTGCCCTTTGCGCCCTAATAATCTGTTTTTGGGTTTCCAGGTTCTTTTTCCTTATGATGATTTTGTCAATTTGTTTAACTGGGACAAGCCAGGATTTCCTCCATGTGGACTGTTGAATTGTGGAAACAGGTTCACCTTTTTTACATGCTATACTATTGATAGATTGGAATACGAGGATTCGGTGGAATTTAACTTACAATGCAAATTTGTGCAGCTGCTTTGCAAATGTGGTTCTCCAATGTCTTTCTTTCACAAGGCCACTTGTTGCCTACCTATTGGAGAAGGGGCACCGCAGCGAATGTAATGTCACAATTTAGACCTTTTAAGTCTTGGTGTATCTTGATTATTCCTCATACTTACTTGGTTGCATATGGCTTTATAGGCTGTCATAACGATTGGTGCTTTCTATGTGAATTTGAAACCCATGTTGAAAAGGCAAGGCTAAGTTCTAAAGCGTTTTCTCCAATGAATATTCTGTCTCGTTTGCCTAATATTGGTGGTACACTGGGTTATGGAAGACAAGAGGATGCTCACGAGTTCATGAGGTTTCTTTGTTCTTGAATCAATGTTATCTGACTTTCCATAATGAATCGTGTATTGACTATTTGGGCGGTTGTCTTATATTTAATTTGTTCCCTCCCAATATGTTAATGATGTTTGTAGGTTTTCCATTGATGCCATGCAATCAGTTTGCCTTGATGAATTTGGTGGAGAAAAAGCTGTTCCTCCGAAGCATCAAGAAACAACTCTTATCCAACACATTTTTGGTGGCCACCTTCAATCTGAGGTTAGACGTCTGATTAGACTAAAATCTAAGTTTTCTGGTTTGATTATTTTTTTATATATATATTTTAAAGAAAAGTCATTTTTAAAGTAAATATGTTTCAAAGCTTTATAAAAAAATTGGGTATGTTTGCCAATAAAAGCGTAAACCTAGAAAAATTGTTTAGCCGCATTTGAAGCTTAAAATGGGCGGGGACACATTTTATGGCACAATTCATAAAGGAGTGTAATGGTCAATTGTGGTGAGTGAAAAAAGCTGAACAGTGACTTCAAAGACGGATAGTTTTCTGTTGTCTGTTTGAGTTCTACTAACCATGGGTAAGATTCAACCTGTAATGTGGTTTTCTTTCTCATGCGCTCCATGTTTTAATTTCCGCAGGGGTTAGTCTTGTGCATATTGAACATTTTGAAACTTTGAAGCCTTCCTTTTTATTTTAGTGATTAATCAATGCTGCTGACATGGCCATCTGTCATCTTCTCCTTTTTGCTAAAAAAACAGGTGATTTGTACCGAATGTGACAAGAATTCAAATCAATATGAGAATATGATGGACTTGACGGTTGAAATTCATGGAGATGCTGCTTCCTTGGAGGAATGTCTAGACCAGTTTACTGCCAAGGAGTGGCTTCATGGGGATAATATGTATAAATGTGACGGGTAAGGTTGCTTGGAAAAATATGTACCAGTATGATAAATTTTATTAGCATGTATATAGAGATTATGCTTCAAAAGTGATCATTGTTAGAATATTAACGCCTATATTAAAATACTAAATCAATGGTAGAAAACATGGTTGACCATCCACATGTCTTAGAATAATCAATTACTTATATTAATAGGCTTGAGCTTAGTTTTTAGCCTATTGGTATTGTACTATAATTGACTTCAGATCGATCAATAAACACCCCTGCAAATATGTAGCCTAACACAAATTTTCTCACTGCTTCATTCTTTCTCAATAACCATAATTGAAAAAAAAGTCTGAAATTAATTTTACTTCTGTTTTTGCCCTATACTATAATTTTTAGTCAACTTTAACCATAATGTTTTTGAATTGCAAAAAAGCCTGGTATTAATTTTATTTCTGTTTTTGTCTTGATTATACTATGATTTTTAGTCAAATTATTTCATATTTAATTGTGTCTTTGTTAATTATTTATCATTGTTTTTTAATTTTTGTGTATATATTCTGATGTCTGAGCCGAGGCACTAAATATGGAGAGTGATTTGTAAGTAGGGAATTTATTTGTAAGTAAGGTTGCTTGGAAAAATATGTACCAGTATGATAAATTTTATTAGCATGTATATAGAGATTATGCTTCAAAAGTGATCATTGTTAGAATATTAACGCCTATATTAAAATACTAAATCAATGGTAGAAAACATGGTTGACCATCCACATGTCTTAGAATAATCAATTACTTATATTAATAGGCTTGAGCTTAGTTTTTAGCCTATTGGTATTGTACTATAATTGACTTCAGATCGATCAATAAACACCCCTGCAAATATGTAGCCTAACACAAATTTTCTCACTGCTTCATTCTTTCTCAATAACCATAATTGAAAAAAAAGTCTGAAATTAATTTTACTTCTGTTTTTGTCCTATACTATAATTTTTAGTCAACTTTAACCATAATGTTTTTGAATTGCAAAAAAGCCTGGTATTAATTTTATTTCTGTTTTTGTCTTGATTATACTATGATTTTTAGTCAAATTATTTCATATTTAATTGTGTCTTTGTTAATTATTTATCATTGTTTTTTAATTTTTGTGTATATATTCTGATGTCTGAGCCGAGGCACTAAATATGGAGAGTGATTTGTAAGTAGGGAATTTATTTGGTAAAAATTGGCTATTTAATGAAATCTAGAATGCCAATGTTAGTGTTTAATAATATGCTTTTGCTGTCTGGCAGGTATATCCTGTCTTTTTAACCGAGTGTTTTTTCTGTTTGCAGGTGCAAGGACTATGTCAAGGCATGGAAACGTCTTACGGTTAAACGAGCACCAAATATTCTTACAATTGCCTTGAAAAGATTTCAGGTCTCACTAAATTTTATCTAAATAGTTTTGCTGAGTTGTGGAGAGATGCTTTAGGCAATATAAATATCACTTCTTATGTTTAGTTATAATTTCCCCTTCTCAAAATGTGCCTCATGTGGGGGTGTAAATTGTGTGGATTTTAGTGTACTATGACTATGTATTAAGGGTGGGCAAAAAATCCAAATTACAAAATCCAATCCATAATTAACCAAATCCATATTAGTTTTAATCCATTTAAATGGATTTATTTCAAATCCAAATTCATATTTTTGGATTTTAAATCCAATCCATTTAATTGGATATGGATTAGATATAAATTGAATACATTTTTGCATCATCCAAATTGCATTTTGAGTTGAATTTTGACTTGGCCCGATCCAGGTTGAGCAAAGTCAGCCCAAGTCCACGTCGAGACGAGTCGTCCGGGCCCAAGTCGAATCGAGTTGGTTTGGGCCAAAGTCGAGTCGAGTCAACCCTCTGCCAAGTCGAGCTGAGTGGCCGATATTGAGTCGACTCGAGTCGTTCGGGGCCGATATCGAGAAGAGTTGGCCCAGGCTAATGTCTAATCGAGCCGGTCCAAACCCATGTCGAGCTAAGTCTTTCGGGTCCGATATCGATTCAAGCGGACCCGGGCCGATATCCAGAAGACCATGCCAGGGCTGATGTTGACCCAAGCAGACCCGGGTCGATGTTAAGCTGAGTAGGCCCGGGCCGATGTCGAGTTGTTCGGGCCCGAGCCGATGTCGAGCCGAGCAGTCCCGAGCCGATGTCAAGTCGTCCGGGTCTGGACCGATGTCGAGACGTCTGGTCCCGAGCCGATGTCGAGTCGTCTGGGTCTGGACCGATGTCGAGACGTCCGGGCCAAGGCTGATGTCGAGACGTCCGGGCCAAGGTCGACATTGAGCCAAGCGGGCCTGGGTCGATGTCGAGTTGAGCGGGCCAAGGCCGATATTGAGTCGAGTAGGCCCGGGTTGATGTCGAGCGGGTCTGGGCTGATGTCGAGTTGAGCGGTCCCGAGCGGATGTCAAGCCGTCTGGCCCGAGCTGATGTTAAGCCGTCTGGCCCGAGTTAATGTCGAGTTGAGTGGGCTAGGTATGACATTGAGTCGAGCGGACCCGTGCCAATGTCGAGTTGAGCGGGCCCAGGCCAATGTCGTGCTGAGCGGGCTCGGGTCAATATTGAGTTGAGCGGGCCCGAGTCGATGTCAAGTCGTTCGGGCCCGGGCCGATGTCGAGTCGTTCGGGCCTAGTCTGATGTCGAGCTGTTCGGGCCCGGGCCGATGTCGAGTCGAGCAGTCCTAGGCCAATGTCGAGCCGAGCGATCCCGGGCCAATATCAAGTCGTTCAGGCCCGGGCCGATTTCGAGTCGTCCGGGCCTGGGCCGTTGTCGAGCTCAGTTGGTTCGTGTCCAGGTTGAGTCGGCTTAGGCCCGTTCGAGCCAAGTTAGTCTGTGTCCATATCAAAATGAATTTAATGTAATTGACAAAGTGAATTTAATCTAATTAACGAAGTGGATTTAATCTAGATTTAATCCAATTAAAATTTATTTTAAAAAAATTCAAATAAATTTGATTTAATTAAAATGGATATGGATTTTAAATCCAATCCATTGATTTGGATTTGGATTGGATCTAGATTGGATTTTGAATCCATGACCACCCAACATATGTATCATACTTTTTTCATTACATTAAGAGTTGAATATTTCTTAAAATTGTCAATTTTTCTCATTTAGTTTTACTGGGTTGTTGTGAACAAACAGAGTGGGAGGTTTGGAAAACTTAACAAGAGAGTAGCTTTCCCGGAGACTTTAGACCTTTGTCCTTACATGAGTGAAGTTGGAGATGGATCTGATATGTATAAGCTATATGCTGTTGTGGTACATATTGATATGCTAAATGCTTCATTTTTTGGTCATTACATCTGCTACATCAAGGATTTCTGTGGGAACTGGTATAGAATAGATGATTGGAAGGTAAATTTCATTGTCTCTCCATGCAACTTTGAACATTTTCCTTTTTGTTTACTGAACTCTATGTGGTGTGTTTGAAGTTCAAGTACCCTTATTTGAATTGGATTATGATGCTCAGGTCGTTAGGGTGGAGTTGGAAGAGGTGCTTTCTCAGGGTGCTTATATGCTGTTGTATAGCAGGTATCCTTATGACCATCAGTTAAAGAGGCGACTCTCCTGCCTCTTTTGTGGTGCCTAAATAACCTCATTTTATTTCTATATAATAAATATATGTTTTGGCTGCTTATTTCATTTGACATTTAATATTTTAGGTTTATTCTTTATGGTTCATTGACATTATTTTGGGCTTTGGTTTTAATGAGAGCCTTATTCTAGCGATTTGGCCAAATAGCTGGTTTTGTCCTCATGGTCACAAGTTTAAACTGTTTGTTGTTTTTGGTCTTAGTAGTAGTGGGTTTCAAGGCCAGTCCAGAACTGCTAGAACCCTTTGATATATGCATGACCAAGAGAAAATTAAGTTCTGGTTAGCATTAATTTGTTTGTGCAATATGTCTTGGCCTTGTTGTCTGTTTCATATTTTACTTGAGGAACCTCTCCCCCCTTTGCTTTGGTGATGTATTCTGTTTTATCTAGTTCATAACTTGAGAGTGTGTGTTTGCATTCCAACGAGTAGTGTATTTTCTTTTCTTTCTATGTGAGATCATAAATCATGGAACCTCATTTAAATTAGTTTTAGTCCTGTGCCTCGTGAGATTATTTATACCATCCAAGGTTTGATAAAGAATGATTCCAGTAGTCAAATCAAGGGCAAATACATTTTGCTTTTGTGCTGAATAGTTTGTGCCAATTACTCTCTTCAATGGAGGTAACACCCATATTACTTGATTTGCTCCCACACAGGGTTCATGCTCGAGCATCAGGGCTTCAAAGCATCGTCTCGTCAGAGACAGCAGAGGTGCAGCCTAGCCCAACCAAACAAGCTAAATGCCTCCTGGAACTGAAAACTGACACTTACAGTGGAGGATGTGAGTCCTCTCCATCTAACAGTAGTCCAGAGGTGATGGTTCTCTGTGAAAACATGCCTTTGACAGAAATGGACTCTGGAGTTAAAAGAGAGCAGTTGAAGGATGTTGAAATAATTGATGTAAATGCTAATGGGTCTGTATGTAATGGTGTCGATACATCTAATATGCACGGTTTTGAAGCTGTCAAAGATCTGGGGGACGTAGAAGATTCAGATGAATCAAATACATGCTCATCTGTTTTAGAAGAGATTTCAGTCTGCATGGAAGAGCAAGATGATAGTGATTTGGCCAAGTCGAGTCCTACTTCGTGTTTGCCTAATGGCTCTTCTGTTTCAGTGGATTATGAAAACGCAAGGGAAGATTCAGATTCAAATGATGTAGATGCGATCAGAAGCAGAGTAACAGCAAATGGCTTTGCAAATCATAGCAATGGTTATGTCAGTGCAAATAAATATGATGATGTCCCAGTCGAAGATGGTGATGTTTCTTTTTCCACTGAAACAACACCCTCAGCTGAAAAGCATCAATTTAAGGGGAGATTGGGTTCCGACAATTATGAAGGTGACAAGGGAAACAGAGTTACGAAAGTGGAAATATGAGGTAATAAATTGATAATGTAGGTCCAGCTGTTTTTGTCATTTGTTAATATCAATTTGATTATCCCATCATCGGAAAGAGGAGGTGAGTTGGGAATTTTTTTGTCTAAGGTTTCATTATTTGTTGGAACCTAAGGATCTTATTGTAACATTTCTACGTGGATTCTCTAATTATATCATACTCCTTACTCCTGCCTTTTCTCTACTCATTAAGTAAAGAAAACAAGTGCTCCCAATCTATATAACTACTGCTACTATCTTTTCATTTTATAATCTACGTCTCAAGTTTATGAAAGTTATTTTGGTAAAATAGCCTAAAACTGAATTTAAAACTGAATTTAAACCACAAGTGTTTGACAGAGGAGTTAGATGATTAATTATTAAATCACATTTTTAATGTTAGATAGTTACATACTTTTTAATGTTAAGATCAGAAAGGAGGATTGGAACAAATTGTATGTCCACATTGCTACATACAACAATTTCCAATCTTCAGAGGATATAATTATAATTATGAGGAAATAATTATGAGTAATACCAAAACATAAATAAATATGTTTTTTATTAATAATAAAAAAAATATTTCAAAAATAACTCAACCCTTATCAAAACCAAAAAGTCATTCAATCTAATATTTTCTTTGAAGTTTTAAAAAATTGGGCAACATAAAAATGACTGTGCAAAAAGCTATGATATTTAAACATCAAAGCATAAATAAATGTTTTGTTCAAAACTAAAATTCTATCAAAATGATCTACTTTTAAATTTATAAAATTTAAAATTTTGTTAAAACTAATTTATATTTTAAAATGGTTAATAATTAAAACCATGAAAATTAATATTGAGTATTAATTTAAAAATTATTTTATAATTTTTTATTAATAATAGAAATTATTTTAAATATTAATATTTTTTAATTTATAAAATATATTTTTTCTAAATTAATTGTTAATAAATATGTTTTTTCATGCATAAATCTTATATTTTATTATTTTAAACTATTCTATTTTTTAAAAAACTGTACAATTTTGTAAAATCTTATAAATTCATAGCAGAAATTTAAATATTTTTGAAGTTGTTATAATTATGTTTTTGGATTCAACTTACAAAATCTTGATAATAACTTTTTTTTTATAAATTATAACATTTTTGTATAATCTCTTTAATTCAAGTTTTTAATATAAAAAATAGGTTTCTAAAGTTCAAATGCAACACACTTTGACATAAAAAAAAAACTTGAAAAGAGGATCTTACACTGAAGGGTTTGGAAGATGAAGACTAAGGAAATATATACTCTATCTTTAATTAGTTACTCTATAATTTGTCTCACTGTATTATTTTAATTAATATATACTCTATCTTTTTCAATTATGGAGTGTTTATTTATATTTAAACAATAATTAAAATTCTAATATTTTAAGGGATATATTTTGGATCTTGTTTAAATTTTGTTTGGAAAAAAAATTATTAACAAATATATTTTAAACTTTAGAGTAGAATATATTTCACTTTTTTTTTTTAAATATAAAACACTTAGAGTTAATTAATATTTATTTAAAGTTAATTATTTTAATTAATAACATCAGTTTTTTCTTCAATTATAACACATTTTTAAGAGTTAATAAATAAAAATATAATAAAAATAACAAAAATAATGAAGTTTTAATTTTAAAATAAAATTTTTGCATTATTTAATTGGGTCTCCCAATACTCTCTAATAAACTCTGTTTAGTAAATATTAACCTTTTCTTTCACACCAATCTTTGTGATTTCCAGTTTTTTTTTCCAGGAGTTTAGATTCGCTTTACCTGTGCAGTGATGATTTCTTTGCTTCTGCATTCTGGGGTTTTGGGTTTCCGCCTAAAGATGACACTTTCCTGATTTGGATTGTTTCTGTCTTTCATTTTAATTAATGATTTTTATATTGAGTTTGAGGTTTGTTTTTCATGCAAACTGATAGATGTTAATCTTAATAGGTACAAGAAGAAATGAGGAATGGACGAGTACCATGGGAGAAATATGTCATCACGAAGACATTGACTAAGCCCCTGAAGCTTTTAATGATGATTCTATAAATGCACTCTTGTAGATCTATTCCGTACGTCTTCGTTTTTAAATTATCAAAAATCTCTTAACTGCGGATATTCACTACCAATGTTAATAATATAGTTACCTTTTTGATGTTGACAGAAATTATTCTTCAGATGGTTCTTTAAATGGATTGATATTATACTGGAGATACTTGAAACTCTAATTGAACTTTCCAATGATAATGCTGTTTTTCTTTTCTCTATTTGGCTTTCCTATTAGTAACAACGTTGTTTTCTTAAAATCTTGTTTATATTTGAGTCAAACTAGTCCGGACGAGGATGAAAGAAAAAAATCTTGATAAAGTGGTGAGGTGCACTCATGACTAAATCAAGATGATTTTCTATCTTAATTTTACAAGAGTATATTTAAAAGATATGTCTGGATGATTAATTATATTTTGTGTATAATCGTATGAAAGACGAGCTTTAGATTTTGAATTGTTTTTTAGGTTAATAGTTTTACAACAACATTTGTGTTGGTATAATATTTTTTTTCATGAACAGGGACTTCTCCAAAGATCGAGACTTTGGTAGGGAAGTGAGTGTTGGAGATGTTTCTTCAGCGAAACCAAAAACTGTATGTGCTTTTTATTCAATTTTGCTCTCTTTTATGTATTTTTTTCTCTGATTTCAACCATCATTATCTATAATTTTCTGCATCCAAATACGATTTGATCAGTGATCACTGGTGATATGATATATCCTTTGCTATTACTTAATGAGGTACAATAAAGCAATAGCACATTAAGGGCAAGCCATGGCTGTTTATTTCACCTACAAAGCATATTTATTTCAAAACAGCAATTTATAACAATTCATTTTAGATTGCCTCAAAAGAAATAATATTGTCTGAGAATTCCTTATACAAACGCAACTTAGTTTTTGCACATGGGCACAAAAAAGGTCCTTCTATATTTGGTTGCTTTGTGAAGTAAGTAAAAGTGGCAAGTCTGTTTCTCATGCGAATTATCAATTTATTTACAAAATTATATGACTATTAATGTACAAGGCTATTTTCATTTTCTCTCCTGTAGACTAGAGAGTTTAGATGCGTGTATAATTGTGTATGTTTGTCGCACTAAGTGCTGAAAAATCTTGTCGTTAGGAGGAAGGTAAAATCATGGATGAAGAATGTAAAAAAGAAGAATGAAAAAGCTGATCCTATTAGAATTCAACAACTAGATATTCAGCAGCAAACACTTAAGGTTACTGCAAACAGGTGTGATTTTTTCTTCTTTCCTTTCATCTTCCAAAATTTAATGCTGATTTTTCTTCTGTGTTAAATGTAATGGTGTGATATGCAGTATGTATGGGTGCCTGAGATTTTCCAGTTCAAGATTTTATGCTAAGCAGTTGGCTGAGCTCATTACTTTACAAGTAAGAATATACTTGCACTTGCTTATTCAGCGTTACCATTGATTACTATACTCTGAAAGATATTTTCAAATGCTCACATCTGCATTTGCACGTCTATTGGCCATACAGGGCGTCTATTGGCCATACAGGGAAAGGAAATACTGCAAAGTACTGTTGATTTAGTTCAGAATGCCTTGAATTTAGATGTTATCTCTAGTACTGTTCATCTTATGAATTATATTTGTTTGATGTAACTGGTTGCAAATGTTAGTTCTTAATTTTTGCAATGTTTTTTGCTTTATAGGTGATCTATGGCGATACTGATTCAATAATGATTTACAGTGGGCTAGATGATATTGAGGAAGCTAATAAAATTGCCGTAAAAGCTATTCAAGAAGTAAGATTTGACTATTAGCAGTGAAAAGCTCTTAATTCTTGATGGTTTAGATTTGCATATCCTTTCCTCTGTTCTTATGTTGTGCAACATGGTGTTTTAGAGCTACAAATGGAGTTTTTCAGCCTTGTTATCTCTCCGATAAAATATATTTGAAGATTCTTTTCTTAGAGTTGATTTTAAAAGATAATATGAATATGTGTTTATACTTTCTGTTTTCTGTCATTAACCAGTTGCTTAGGTTGTTTTAGTAGTTGGACACTACTGCAACATATTCTTAGCATGTTTAGTTTGCACTGTGTGCAACTACAGATAATTCTGGAATCTTTCCATATTTCAAGAATAAATGGTGATTTTCCTTAGTTTTCTTTTGTCATCTATCTTCTCGTGATATGTGTTTTCTGCTTTAATTTGTCATCAGGTCAATAAGAAATATAAATACTTGGAAATTGATCTTGATGGTTTATATAAAAGGATGCTGTTTCTCAAGAAGAAAAAAGTTTGCAGCTGTAAAGATGTTGTTTAATCAAATTTTGTCCGAAGGGTATGTTACTTGCCTTTTTTCCAATTTGCCTACCTAGACGCATGATTACTCATTTTTTATTAACTAGTTATATTGTGGCTCCCATGCTTACAGATCATCCGAAGATGTAGTGGAGTGAATCCACAACTCTCTCAGGTAAATTGTGATGTCTTGAAGTATCTTTATAACAACTCTCTCAGGCAGTGCAGGTGGCATTGCTCAACTTGCTAGACATCCTGATGAACTTAAACGGCAACAAGGGACATGGCTGATTGACATTGATTACTATTTATCACAACAAGTCTTAGAATGTAGTGGCTAATTTTATAAACAACAATGGCTATGCTCTTTTTGATCCATACCCGTCGTATCACGTCTTTGTGCATCAATTCAGGGAACAAGCCCAGAAAGACTGGCGGATTGCTTAGGGCTGGACTCGTCAAAGAAAGGTAAAATATACTTCCTAGTTTGTCTAAGCATTCAGATGCAGGTATTTACTTTTATATTTTGTATCAGTTATCTGAATTGGAAAACTATATTGTTTTACAGTTTTATCATAAATCAAGTGAAGCTTTTAATGATGATTCTAGAAATGCACTCTTGTGCGCTGCTAATGACGAGAAAAGGAGAGGTACGTCTGCGGATCTTCACTACCAACCAATGTTAATAATATAGTTACCTTTTTGTTGTTGACAGAAATTATTCTTCAGATGGTTCTTTAAATAGATTGATATTATACTGGAGTTACTTGAAACTCTAATTGAACTACCAAATGATAATGCTGTTTTTCTTTTCTCTGTTTGGCTTTCCTATTGGTAACAACGTTGTTTTCTTGAAATCTTGTTTGTATTTGAGTCAAACTAGTCCGAATGAATAAGGATGAAAGTACTAAGAATGAAAAAAATCTTGATAAAGTGGTGACGATGCACACTCATAACTAAATGAAGATGATTTTTTTTCTATCTTAATTTTACAGGAGTGTATTTAAAAGATATGTCTTGGATGATTAATTATATATGATAGACTAGCTTTAGATTTTGATTTGTGTTTTAGGTTAATAGTTTTACAACAACATTTGTGTTGGTATAGTTTTACTAAATTCTTGAATAAGGAAGTGAGTGTTGGAGATGTTTCTTCAGCAAAACCAAAAACTGTATGTGCTTTTTATTCAATTTTGCTCTTTTCTATGGATTTTTATGTGCCATTTACTTTCTTGCACGTTTTTCTATGGATTTAAGAGTTGTAGTTTGAAACTCCTATTGAATTTGGTTGCATGTTTATCCGATTCAATGTCGATGTGTTGTTATTTAGAATGTCTAATTGTAACACAATACTTTATGTTCAGGGATCTTGCTGACTGCGGTATGGGAATGAATGTTCCACCCCAGTTATGAGTAGAGAGGAGTTTGAGGCCCGTAAACCCGTAAACGGGAAAATGACAGAGGGGGTGAAAGGTACGGACAAGCACTCTTTGATGGCTCATTTCTATGTTCTGCTATATATTGTTAAGAAGTTGGATTCACATTTATTTGTCAACTACTTAAAATAGCAATTGAGACATTTATTTCCCAGCATATATTTAACACACCATCAGTGTTTCTCATTAGCAGACTTTTTTTTTTATAATTCTAGAGTGAATTTATGATTACTGTCAGCCCCTTCCCCCATAATAAAGAAATGCCTTTCTATGTTTTGGTAAAATAACTAACAAAAAATCTCTGCTGGATATAAAAGTGTTACTGTCTTATAAATTTAGTAGCCAAATTTTTTGCAGTAGTTATTAACCTTTTCTTTCACACCAATCTTTGCGATTTTCAGTTTTTCTTTTCGGAGTTCGCTTTGCCTATGCAGTGATGATTTCTTTGCTTCTGCGTTCTGGGGTTTTGGGTTTTTGTTTTTGATTCATGGAATTTGATTATGCTGGTTAATGTAGGAGATTTCTCTTTCGGAGGCAGGTTCCAGAACTGTTTAAGGGAGATTGTGATGTAGAGGATGAGAAAAAGGGTATTAAGATCAGAAAGGAGGATTGGAGCAAATTGCATGTCCACATTGCTTCATACAACAATTTCCAATCTTCCAATCTTCAGAGGATATAATTATAATTATGAGGAAATAATTATGAACAATACCAAAACATAAATAAATATGTTTTTTATTAATAAAAAAAATATTTCAGAAATAACTCAACCCTTATTAAAAAATCAAAAAGTCATTCAATATAATATTTTCTTTGAAGTTTTGAAAAATTGCACAACATAAAATTTACTGTGCAAAAAGCTATGCTATTTAAACATCAAAAGAATAAATAAATGTTTTGTTCAAAACTAAAATTCTATCAAAATGATCTACTTTTAAATTTATAAAATTTAAAATTTTGTTAAAACTAATTTATCTTTGTTAAAACAAATTTATATTTTAAAATGGTTAATAATTAAAACCGTAATAATTAATATTGAGTATTAATTTAAAAATTATTTTATAATTTTTTATTAATAATAGAAACTATTTTAAATATTAATATTTTATAATTTATTTTTTTCTAAATTAATTGTTAATAAATATGTTTTTTCATGCATAAATCTTATATTGTTTTATTATTTTAAACTATTCTATTTTTTAAAAAAACTGTACAATTTTGTAAAATCTTATAAATTCATAGCAGAAATTTAAATATTTTTGAAGTTGTTATAATTATGTTTTTGGATTCAACTTACAAAATCTTGATAATAATTTTTTTTTTTATAAATTATAACATTTTTGTAGAATCTTTTAAATTCCACTGAAGTTTTTTATAAATTATAACATTTTTGTATAATCTTTTTGTATATGCTTCATACAACAATTTTCCCACTGTGGCAGGACTGGCTTCATCAGCTGCGGGTTTTGCCTGCCTTGGTAATGCACACGTTAATCTTGATTATTTATTTGTGTAATGTGACTTCACTTTGGTATCGACTTTTTTTACTGAAGTTGGTGGTTTTTATTCATTTAATGTTCTTATTTATCCTACAGAAACACTTTTGTTATGATTTCTCAGTTCGTCAACCTGATAATAATCATATTATCAGTTATCAGTTGGATGTGTTTTCTTCATATCATAGAACTCCATATGCTTGAAATTTTTATTTGTTTTTACCCGTCAATGAACTCTAAACTTTGTTTGTTCATATAGTGTATTATTAATTTTTTGCAGCACCGTGCATATAAGTTAAGTTTTTGCATTTTTGTATGGCTGGCTTCACTTTTAATTTTCCCAATTGAGTTTTTCATTATTTATGAAGCAGAACAGTTTAAAATGCTTCATTATTATTGATATCGTATCATTTTTTTGTAATTTTTTTTTTGTATTATTAATGTATCCTACATATATCTATTATTGAATCGTAAGTATACTAAATTTAGATATTGATTTTGTTTTTTAATATGTCTATGCCATGTTATTCTTTTTGTAAATGACATGTTTCTATTTCATCTTAGCACTATGTACATTGTATCATCTCATATCCCATACTTTACTCAATATTCATCTTGCTATCTATTTCTAGGTTAGTTCACGGCAGAAGGAAACAAGTAGCACCTCTGGAATGCGTGAGAGTGTTGAAACAAGTTTACTTTTACAACACAGGGCAAAGGTACTTCATCCCTGTGTACAAGTTTTGCATCTCTAACCATGTATATGGTCATTTTACTGCTCTTGTTTTTATTACAATGAAGGCATTTCTCTTGTGTGGGGATTGTTTCAATATAGCTTCAAAGAAGCTGATTAGTACATGTAGAGATGACTCACGGACTTCCTTTAAGGTCTTTTTTAACTCATTTCAACAAGTTTTGTGGAGAAGCTTAACAAATCAAGTTTATCAACTTATTTCAATAAGCTTTGATAGTCATACTTACGAATAAGCTTTTGCTGAATAAGTGTTTAATTGAGTTATTTACCCAAATACACTTGTATGAATGACACTAAAGAAAGGGAATTTCCTTGTGTTTTTTCCTAACACCATGACATTAGGAGAAAATTGTTATTATGCATTTTGTCCTCCCTAAGAAACTTACGCCTTATATAGTACTTATAGTTGACTATGAAATTTATTTTTATTGAATATTGTGTTTTTTTAACTGCATATAAGTGCACGTGATATTTTATTTTTATTAATTTAATATTTTTAAGTAACTCCTCATTGTAAATACTATAAATATCATTGTTAGTAAAGATACCTAATTTGCCTTATTAATTGTGAAGTATTTGACTGAACCTTTTTTTTCTTTTGTGTAGGCATTTTTCTTCACGTCCTTTTACAAGGCAAGTTTCATTTTTTCTGTATATTGTTTATTATTTTGTGAATACTCTTTTTCTCATTTTTGGTAAATGTTACATTTAATTTCAAATTTATAATTTTTTTTATTAAATATACTTATTTTGAATATTTTAGTTATTTTGAACAAATGCACCGACACACATGTACATCTTCAACCACTAAATTTGATTCAGAAGGTAGAACTTATTTTGGTTGCCTGTGTTTTTACTCTTGCGGAGAACAAGTGTTTATTAGACCATAATTTACGTGGGTGAATTTTCACTTGCAGATGGTAATGAGGTTGTCAACAACCTAACCAGGTCTAAGCTTCAATCCAGATTGGGAGTAAATGAAAAGCTTGCTATGTTACAATGGACAGAAGAAAACTTCTACAAAAAATAATAACTTGTCTTTATTGGATTACATCCACATTGTTGGTTAAAAAACGTAGATTCTCCATAGTTAGCACCTTTGGGTGGTAAGATAGCAGAAATTGTTAGAGTTCTTTTGTAATCTCTGCCTATTTCTTTTCAAAGTTCATTACTGTTAAGATCAATGGGAATACATTGTTATTCTGTATACCCCACTCATCTAATTTGATAACAGAGTAACAAAGTTGACAAGAATGTTATTTCTGATCCAATGCGAGGAGCAAGCAGGCAAAGGTTACAAATTGTTCTAAAACAGGCTTGACAACTTCAAGTATGCGTAGCATCATATTTTTAGTTTTTGTTCTATTGTCCCACTCTGCCACAACAGAAAAACACACCCACTCAGTTGCTCAATATGTTTTTGCTATAACAAGTGTGCCATTTATTTGACATGCAATGCAACAGCACCTTCTTCAAAGTGTGCCATAGGTGTATTATTTAAATAGCAAAACTAAATCTTTAACCATGCGACATCTTTCCTTTGTTTTTTTATTTCAGTTCTAGTTTTTTTATGGTATAAGTCACTTTTAAATAATCCATTGTTGTATATGGTGTTTACTAGATTACTACTCGTTTTATTTGATTTATTGCTGTCATTTTCATGTAGAATTCCTTACATGCAAAGCTTATTGGAACAAAAATTGAAAACCTGTGGTCCTTTTTGGTGGCTCTTATGCTGGAGCTGTCAATGCATGGTTCTTCCTCAAATTTCCCCATTTAACATGCAGAAGTCTGGCAAGTTCTGCAGTTGTTCTTTCTGTTTATAACTACACAGAATATGATCAGCAGGTGAAGATAGTGATTTTTAGATGCTATAAATGTAAAAGTACCTGTAATTTTTTCTTTTTAATCAGGCTATTCTCTAACCTTTCATTTTCAAGCGGGTGGAAAATATCATCAGTTAGCCAGAATGTAACTTTTGGGCAATTTAGTTTACTTTGTTATAGCTTCATTAAGTTGTTTATGCTGGTATCTTTAATGTAAGTTGTTATCACTAAATTCTTTTGTATGACTTGTTCTCATGGTATTATTTTTGAAATTCAACCTTTAAGATAGTTGGTTGAATCTTTTTATGTGAAACTAATTATCTTGTTTTAGGATATTACTGCTTGATTCTATTTTTTTAATCACCTTGTATGATTCTTGTTTGTGAAAATGGTTAATTGTCTCTTGCGGTACATGTAACAGTTTGGAGTGTTGCCCTGCAGGATGAGCATCTTATAAATCATTTCGTTAGAAGTGATCTTCTGAAACCAATTGTAGATGCCTTTGTTGCTAATGGTAATGGCTCCAATCTGTTCAATTCAGCTGTTCTTGAACTTTTTGAGTATATTCGTAAGGTATCATTCTTTTATATGTATTCATTGTGGATATCATTACCTCGAGCAATTTTGAACTGATAATATTGTATAATGTAGGAGAATATGAAACTATTGCTGAAGTATATAGTTGATTCTTTCTGGGACCAGTCAGTGAATCAGTGATGAGGAGGATACAACCTCAGCATCCAATTCACATAATCAGAAAGTGAAACAAAGGCAACTTGCCTTATCCAATGGAAATGCTAGAAGTTACTCAAAGTTAAGGTATACTTGTTTTTCATTGTATTTTATTGGTCTATTTAATTTGGAAAACATCATCTTCTGTAAGGTATAATGCATTTCTCGTGATTTTCAGTCCAAGATCTGGTGGGCTGGTTGACTACGATGATGAGGAGGAGGATGAAGAAGACTGCAGGCCATCATCAAGGAATAAGCCTGAAGCCTCTGAAGAGTATGAAGGAACAATGAAATTTATTATTCAAATTTTTCTTGTTCTGTGTTTGTTAATCTCCAAACATATCATCATAAATGTAATAATAATCTATTATTATTGTACCAATAGTGTAGTGGAGAATATTATTTTGGGTGTGCCTCTAAGCAACCAAAAACAAAATGGTCATAATTCTTGTTTTATTTAGGTAGATTTTATCTTCCCATGTTGTTTTTATAAATTTTTTTACATTATTTGTTCCAAAGGTTGTTTTATGAATCTATAAAATAAATAGTTTCATCGTTATATTAAAATTAAAAAAAAAAAAATTATTTTATTTCAATAACCTCATTATAGTCTAACGTTATCCTCACAATTTATTTTAATATAAAGTTATTAATTATATTTTAAAACTAATAAAGATTTCAAAAAGTAAATATGTATAAAATGTAATATCTAAAATTATAATTTTATTTGAATATGTAAGAGTATAGATTTGTTATGAATTTTATATTTATTAGTTCTGAAATAGATAATTTTGTTAAATACTTTTGAGTTTAAAAACTATTTATAAGATTTCAATTTTCACCCAATAATTTATAGATTAACTTACTGTTTAGTTATATTAAAAGTTTAATTTGGACTTATTACACTATACTGCTTGATCTAATAAGTCCAAATGGATATCAATCTTCATTTCGATTTTGTGAACCCTCAAAACTAGTTTTGCTTAGAATGAGTATACATTAGTATTTGTGGTTTAGGGTTAGCGTTAGGATTTATGGGTTAGGGTTTAAGGTTTATGGGTTATGGTTTAAGGTTTAGGATTGATGGGTTAGAGTTTACGTTTTTAGGATTTATGGTTAGGGTTTATGATTTAAGGATAATGGATGTTGCGATTGTTAGGTATTTTGTTTTCTTTTGAATTAAGTTACGAAATAATGGACACGTGAAAAAATGTGTTTTGTCTTTATACCTCTTTCTTTTCTTCTTCATAATAAAAGTGAGAAAATTAATCTATGTAATTGAATATTGATGAATAAACCCTAAACCCTAAATATGAATTGTTCCTAAATAGAAGCTTTATATTTTAAAATTAAATTTGATATTGAGAGAAAATACGAGTGAAAAAATAAATAAAATACGAAATAATTTTATTTAAGGTTATTTAAGTTAAGAATGATAAATAAATATTATTATTTATTTTAATAGTAAAAACATGTTTATGGATAGATTAAGGCAAAATCCACAATTGTAAATGGGCAAATTATTATTATTTGTATATATTTTTTGTAATGTCAATATGATGAAAGTATATAAACGATATTTTAATCTAACAAATGCACTATTATGATTTTTTCATAAGATCCACGTATACCCAGGTAAAAAAAATCATAAAAGTCGTTTAGAAAAAACTTATTTTTTGTTAAAAGTAATTAAAAATGTTTACAAAGAAAGTGATAAAAAAAATCAAAAGTTTGCTCACTAAAAGAGGTGTTACGTCTTCCAATGTATACATGATGAAATTCACTATTCTAAATAGGTAAAAAAGAACACAACAATGCTTTATGAACAAGCTAGGATTTGCACCTTTAAGATTTCAATTTTGTACACAAATTATAAGTTTGTATGAATGATCGTAACCTTTCTTCTTCAAAGACATCTTTTACTTATAGAGTGTGAAAACTTGTCAAATACACAAGAAAAGAGGGTTTAATCGTGTGCTAGATTTTTTTGCTAATATTCGCCATTATCATGTCATGATACACAATCAGAAAATAGTTTTTAACTTGATAGACGATTTGTCAAAGATCTTTAAAATCTTAGTTTGAATTTTTTTTTTCCTTCTTAAGTTGTTACAAATTTAATAACATGCAATCTTAACAAGATAAGGGAAAGAAAAATTTACTCTCATATTTTTATATTAGTTCATTTAATAACACAAACCACGTATACCGCTGTAAGTAACAAACAAGTATTCGTTTGGAACATAGTTACTTTTGGCTAATTTGTCAAGTATTATTTTGAAATATTTTCATTTCTGGCTAATCCACCAAGTATTCTTTGAACACTTAATCACTCTCGATTAAAATCCAAGTATTCTTTTGGAATGTAACTCACAAAGTATTATTTAAAAGCAATCATTATTGGCTAAGACAAGGATTTATCTAAAATGTGATCTAAAAGATTTGAAGGGTTTATTCACCATAGAGAGAACTTGTTACCCGCTACCTGCTACCTGTTACATGTTACCTGCTACCTATAACCTACTACCTGTTATCTGATACCTACTACCTGCTATCTGCTACCTACTACATGCTACCTTCTACTTACTACCCGTTACCAGTTACTTGCAACCTGCAACCTACTACCTGCTACCTACTACATGCTACCTACTACTTGCTACATGCTACCTACTACCTACTACTTGCTACACGCTACCTATTACTTGTTACCCGCTACCTCCTACTTGTTACTCACTATCTGCTACCTGCTATTCGCTACCTACTACCTGCTACCTGCAACCTGCTACATGCTACCTGCTACCTGCTACCTGTTACCTGTAACTTGCTACCTACTACCTGTTACCTGCTACCTTCTACCTGCAACCTGCTACCTGCTACCTTGAACCTGCAACCTGCTACCAATTATCACCTACCTGCTACCTGCAACGTGCAACGTGTAACCTGCTACCTGTTACCTGCAACCTAACACCTACAACTTGCCACCTACAACCTGCTACTTGCTACCTACAACTTGCAACCTGCTATCTACTACATGCTACATGCTCCCTGCTACATGCAATTTGCAACCTGCTACTACATGTTACTTACAACCTGCACTTGCAACTCTCTACCTGCTCGGTCTATCGTCAGTCTTCAATCAGTCTATATTTTTCATCATCTCAGTGTTCATTTTCCTAATTGTAACCTGCAACCTACAACCTGCAACCAACAACTTGCTACCTACAACCTGCTACCTTCTACCTGCAACCTGCAACCTGCAACATGCAACCTGCTACCTGCTATCTGTTACCTGCTACATGCTACCTTCTACTTGCTACCTGCAACCTAGTACCTACAACCTACAACCTTCAACCTGCAACCTGTTACCTGCTACCTCTGCCTGTAACCTGCAACCTGCTATTTGCTACCTCCAACCTGCTACCCACAACAATCTACTTGTTAGCTGCTACCATCTACCTACTACCTGCTACCCGCTACCTGTTATAGTTTATAGTTTACGGTTTATGGTTTAGGGTTTATGGTTTATGGGTTAGGGTCATGGTTTATGGGCTAGGATTTAGAGTTTAGGGTTTAGTGTTTAAGGTTTATGATTTATACTTTAGAGCTTAGGGTTTATTGTTTTAAGGTTATGAGTTATGAGTTAGGGGTTGGGGCTTGGGGTTTAGGATTTATTGTTTTAGAATTTCAACAAAAATTCTTTCAGTTTTAGGGTTTATGGGTTATGCTTTATGATTTATGGTTTATTGTTTAGGGTTTAAGGGTTATGGCTTGTGGTTTATGGTATAGGATTTATGGGTTATGGTTTAAGGTTAAGGGTTTATGGTTTATGCTTTTAGGGTTTATGAGTTTATGGTTTATGGTTTATGATTTAAGGTTTAAGGTTTATGATTTAGGGTTTATGTGTTATGGTTAGGGTTAGGGTTTAAGGTTTAAGGTTTAGGATTTAGGGTTTTAAAATTTCAAGAAAAATTCTTTCGAGAAATTTGTTCAAAAATGTTGTGCATTCTAAGACTTTCCTCTTTTTAAATTTTTTTTTTTTTTTGCGTTATTATCTGATTTTATTCTGGGTCCATATTACGTTGAAAAATTCCGAACAAATTCACACGATTACTTTCATATGTTGTTTGCACTCAGTTAAGGTGGCACGTCAAAAAAGATATAAGGAAGAAAATGCATGACATTTTGTTTTCAAAAAAAATAAGTTTTTCTCTACTCCCGATCTGAGACTTATTACGCCTTACTACTCGGATGTTTTGATCTAAAATTTTTATCACACATTTCTTATTGTGTGTATTGAGTTGTGGATGAGATTTGAGTCTCAAAAATTCGTTCCACAAAAAATTTATAAATATTTTTACATTATTTGTTCCAAAGGTTGTTTTATAAAACTATAAAATAAATAATTTCATCATTATATTAAAATTAAGAAAAAAATATTATTTTATTCTAAATATCTGAAATTCTTCTTCTTCTTTTTCTCTATATATATTTATGAGTGAGTACATAAAAAAAACTTCTTACTAAATCAACTTATAAATATTGTTATTTCAATAACTTTATTATTATTATTCTAACGTTATCCTCACAATTTATTTTAAATATTAAATATGTATAAAATGTAATATCTGTAATTATAATTTTATTTGAATATGTAAGAATATACATTTGTTATGAATTTTACATTTATTAGTTTTCACATAGCTAATTTTGTTAAATACTTTTGAGTTTAAAAACTCTTTATAAGATTTCAATTTTCACCCAGTAATTTATAGATTAACTTATTACCTAGTTATATTAAAAGTTTAATTTGGACTTATTGCATAATAAGTTCAAATGGATATCGATCTCCATTTCGATTTTGTGAAACCTCATAACTAGTTTTGTAAAGAATCAATATACACTTGTTTAATAACAATGATATTAATAATATTTTGATATTTTCAAAAACTTTATTAAAATTTAAGACAGAAGAGATGATATTTTTAGTAATACAATCATATTCAACTTTTAGTTTCGGTCGATAAATTATTTTGACATACTAATGTGAATAATTTATTAAATCAAATTAAAAATTATTTTAAAAGTTATATTTTCAAACAATGAAATAATTTTATCAAAATAGAATTATTAAATAGTAAACAAGAGACATTTATTAGATATGCAGAACTATCATGTGAAAATAATAAATACCAGAATAATTTCTATTAAATTTCATATTTTTAATAAAATCAATAAATAATTTGAAAATAAAAACAGAGGACAAACTATTTCCTTAATAATATTTTTTGTCTCAGAATTTTTAGAAAGTAGTGCTTAAAGTATTGAATATCTATCAAATAAAATCCTTATGATTATCTATTTTGCTAGTAATTAGAGATTAATTTGAAGTGGGAAAACTTGAAAAATAATTCAATATCATTTTTAATATTTAAGACATTATTTTCATATTGTGTTTACATTTTAAAAAAATGTATTTAAGAGAAAAAAACAATACTACTTTAATTGGTGGCTTATTCCAAAAACAAACATAAAGACACTGCAGTATTTGAGTTTCTTTCGAAAAAGACAAATAACATAAATTCTGTAAGATTTTGAAAGGGACTAGTAACTGAAACATCTTTCTGATTTTCCCACGGCTTTTATTTTTCAATTTACTCATTTCTTTTCGCATTTCCTTGAACCGATGAGGAAAGGTGGGTCGCTAAAAGAAAATTTTAAATTAATTAAATTTTACTATAAAAATTTATTAAATAATAATTCAATTTAGATAAAAAATAATTAATTATTATATTAATTAAATTAGATATTAATTTAAAGATTAAAAAAGTATTTATATTTAAAATAATTCTATTCTAAAAAAAATTATAAAATAATCTAAATTTATATTTAAATTAACTAGCTATATTTTAATAATTAATATTTTAAATTTTAAATTAGTGTTTAAAAGTAGTAACTAATTAAAATTTTAGTAATTAATGATTAAATACTAATTTAAAAATTATTTTATAAATTTTTATTAATAATATATCAATAATCTTTTTAGTTTATAAAATAATTTTTAATTTAATTAAATAGTAATTAATTATTTTGATTTTTAAAATTAGTTTTTTTTTTTAGTGTTATCATAAAATTAAATATTTTTAATTTTTAATTGATTTTTTTTTATTTGATTACCTTAAAAGTTATATATATATTTTAATTAAATTTTATTATATAATTTTATATTCATAGGTGCTTAACTGGTGTAATAACCTTATTAGTCTTCCACATATACTGACACACGCAAAACTGGTTACCTATGTGTTTGTAAATGGTTACTTATGTGACGTTTATGACCCCATCCACTTTTTATGAAAAAAATAATAATTTTTTTATGAGTAAAAAAAATATATTACACCGATTATTACTAAGAACCAATATAATATATTCTTTTTTATCCTATTTTTTCGTGTGCAATTTCACTCTATCACATTATTGTCACTCCTACAACGTCAGATATGTTTTACTATGAGATATTTTCAATATATCATTATGGTAACTTTTCTATTGTTCACGTCAGTAATGTTTTACAACCACATAAAACAACTTCTCAAAACAAAAAAAACTAAAGAAAAAAAGACAACCCCGCCGAATTTAAAAGCAACAATTCATGAAAAGAACTAATGTCAACTGCATCTATGTTTGCAATGAGAAATGTGAAGAATGGAGACAAACAGGTGCAACATAGCACACGAGGTGGTGCAAAAGAAAAAGAAAAAGATCTGAATTTAGGGCTTTTATATTTCAATATTTTCAGCCACTGATTTTGAATTCGAAAGCCGTGAAGTTTATAGTATAAAAAGAAAGGGTTGGGTTGGGGTGTGAAGGGGGCATCGGAGAAAGAGCATTGACTTGTAGTTGTTGAGGTAGCGTAGTAGGGTCCGTCCGATGAGGGGCAAAAGAAGACAAAGATTCGTTAAACGAGGAGCCAAAGGAAGCGCAAATACAGGGTTGGTAATTGTTTTCTTTGGGTTTGGGAGCCCAAAAATGAGACCAATCAGAGACAAAACAAAACAAAACACAACACCCCCCTTTGACATTTTTTCACTGCCTCCACCTTTCTCTTTCTTTTATGCACTCTGGGTACATGTGCCACCACTTTTTTTGTCTGTTTTTCATCTGTCTCATATCATGTGTGAGTCTGTGTCTGCACTCTACTCACCAACTCTTTCCATTTTCCAACCCCCCCAATCCCTCGCCTCATTAGATTCCTTTCAGAGTATAGAGTCAACTACTTCCTTCCCAATTCCTCATTTTCTATGTAACCTAACCTAATCAAATGTTGTTGTGTGTGTGTGTGTTTTTTTTTTTCATTTTTCCTATTGTTACAATATTAAATAATTAAAAATATGTATTTACTTTATTTGACATTTTAGGCCGTGTGTGAGGTGTGTGAAGTGTCAAGCATCCTACTCCAACGAAGGAAGCTTCCTCCATACTTGCTACTGTTTCAGCTCCCTTCACTTCACTTTTTCCCCATCACTCCTATTAATTCAAAACGCCCTCAAATCCAACCCCGTCTCCATCCCTATATCTCTCTTTTGTTTCTATTCTGCAACACGCTCCCTCCTTTTTTTACCCACTCTACTCTACCAAGCACCACTTTCAACTTCTACTAGGTACCCTCTACTTCTTGCTTCCTTTTTTTTTCATTTTGATTCGACCCTTTCATTTGTGTGTCCTACTCATTGTGTTTTACTTTTAGTCTTGCTGTGATCGTGTTTGATTTCACTTCAAGATTGTATTTTTACTCCCTTTTTCTTGTTTTAAGTTCAAAGAACAGTGTGAAGGAGGTATAGTGATTGAGGGGTGTTTTCGAACTTAAGGAATGTTTTAATGGGCAGTATACGACGGGGTCTTTTAACTGTTTCCTAACTCGCCAGTGTTGCAATTTTCGGTAGCACAGCTGAAGATTCGTTATGTTGAAATAATGTCATGGTAGGAGAGGGTCGTGATGTTCTTTGCTTTTGGCCTGGTAGATTCCATTTAGATTATTAACTATTTCAAGACCCCTCTTATGTATGGTTCAATTTGGAAAACTTCATTCCCTTTTTCTGACGTCTGTGAATGGTAATTTAGTATGGTATGGTATTGGCTTGGAAGTGGAAAAGTTGATTGCTTGGTAACCTTTTGTTTCTTTGTTGTTTTTCCTCAGACTGTTTGCCAATGGAATGTAATTATCAGTGTGGCCAAAGTGTTGTAAGCTTGAAGAGAAAGTTGCCAGAAGATGGAGATCATGTACTCTTCAACACCTTTTCTCTGGATGACCTTAATGAAGATCTCTTTGAAAGGATACTTTCATGGCTTCCAACTTCCACATTCTTTCGCCTAAATTCTGTGTGCAAAAGATGGAAATCAGTTGCTGATTCTGCCAGTTTCAAGCTTGCCTGCTCTCGCATTTCCTCGAGGGAGCCTTGGTTTTTAATGGTTGCTCCCAACCTTAATCAATCTGTTATCTTCGATTCTTCTGAGAGCTCTTGGAAGAGACTAAACCACCCACCTCTTCTGCAAGAGGAATCTAACCAAAATTGCATGCCAGTTGCAGCCTCTGGTGGCTTGATTTGCCACCGAAAATCATCTGGAAACTTCATTGTGAGCAACCCCGTGACAGGATCTTGTACAGAACTCCCCCCACTTCATGCCCCACAGCACCAACCTCTCAATGCCATTGTGATGAGCACAGCTTGCAAAGACCAACTCTCCTTCAAAATTGTCTTAGTCTTTGGTGAACTTCCAAATCTCTTGTTTAAAGTCTACGATTCAAGATCTGGCTGTTGGGATGATGAGATTGCTTTGAGGAGAAAGACAGAAGACAATTCAATGGAACATGATTCTACTGATGACAATGTTGTGTACTTCCTCAGCAAGGCTGGAATTGTTGTGGCAAGCAACATGCAGAGAAGCCCCTCTAAGCAGTATTCATCAGTTATTACCAACAAAGATGGGCAAGATATTGTGTATTTTCTTAGCTCCTCAGGAAACGTAGTAGCTTGCAATTTGACTTGCAAGTGCTTCTTTGAGTACCCCAGGCTGTTGCCTGTTTTTAGTGAGTATTCCATTGATGTTGTAGAGTGCAGTGGGGAGATGCTAGTTGTTTTGTTATCAGAGTTCTTGGAAACTGCAACTCTTAGGGTGTGGAGGTATGATGAGGCTAATAAAGGGTGGCATCAGATTGCCGCAATGCCTGCAGCAAATTCTCATGAGTGGTATGGAAAGAAAGCAGATATTAACTGTGTTGGGGCTGGTAACCAAATATTGATATGCTTGAGCTCCCCTGATCTATGCACTTATGTTATGTGTGATTTGGAAACCAACAAGTGGGTTGAATTGCCAAAATGTTGCATAAATGGTGAAGTCATAGACTTTATGTCTGCCTTTTCATTTGAGCCTCGGATAGAGGCTTCTGTATGACAGCCAAGAGGACTTGACTATGATAATCACCATTCCTTTTCTGCTCCCTTAGCACATTTTTTCCTACTAATTGAGGTTTTTTTTCCATTGATTAAATAGGTGTATAATGGGAAAAAAAAACTAGACAGATATTGACTGATGTATCATGACTTAAGCATATAAGAAAACTTGCTGTCATATCTAATCCAAAATTTTGAGATAATAGATTTATATATTCGTAACATCGTTTTTCAACTTAACTTTTCTTTACAGTATTGGATTTCAACACATGAAATTTTCAACACATATGACCATGCTGATGATTGGTTGGTTTCGTTTTTCTTGGCTTTACCGCTGAATTTAAGCAATGATAGTGAACGAAGTTGACGGGTACCTGCTTCACATGGGAAAACGGCGAGTGCTCTAAACAAACTACTTTCTCTTGCACATATGCTGCTCTATGTGTAGCATAGATTATTGGGAACTTCACGAGTTTATTCAAAATGATAAAGAAACTGTAGCTGTAACCACATTCAAAGAAACTACCCACGTTGAGTAAAATCTGTAAAGAAAAGTTAAATGATGACATGCAATGTGCTTAACCAGTTTTGTTTTTTTTAAAGCTTTTGTACTCAGCATCACTTTGAATTACACATCAAATAATAATAATCATTTGTTATCACATGAAAAAAATATTATTAAAAAAAAAATAATAAAATATGGAAAAACTAGACCAAAACTCGGCTCAATTCCCTATCTAGCACCATTTACACTTTTATTTCCCTATCTAACACTCTTTTGCTTTTATTTTCCTATCTAGCACCTTTTGTTTTTATTTTCCTATCTAGCACCCTTTTATTTTTTATTTCCCTATCTAGCACCATTTCAAAAATAAATAAAAAATTAATTTTTTTTTATAATTTTAATTTTGAATATATTAAAAAACAAGTATTTTTAATGTTTAAAATGTTAGAAATATAATTAATGAATAAAGAAATGAGTTTTTACAAAATAAAAATAAAAAAGTAATAAATTAAAAATGTTTAGTTTAATTTTTTTTTGTAAGAATGAAGAAAATAAAAAATTAAACTCTACAACATCATAAAAGTTGAATTTATAAACATAAATTAGTATTTATTTTTGTTATTATTGATAATGTAATCATGTTAATTTCAAATAAAAATTGCAGGACATAATTATAAAAAAATCAAAGTTAATTAGTATTAATTAATATTGAACGCAGAAATAATATTGAAGTGTCTATCTACCCTAAATGCAAAGTCCTACAAAAAAAACTAATGCAATTGCTACACTTAATGCTTAAAAATGAGAAAAAAAATGTAAAAATAAATATATATAGAAAATAAAAACAGCAACATTGCAACATATCTTTCATGTTATGAAACACTATTTGATGGAACTCATAAATGAAGAGTATTGGTCTGCATACACTGGTCAAATACTATGTCCAAGTCCTGACATGAAAATAACCTCAAAGGGAAAACCTAAGTCAAGTCGAATAAAAACTGATATGGACATAAGAGAACAACATAATTGAACAAAAAAATGTTCATATTGTCAAACATCAGGACACACAAAAAGAACATGTCCTAATATTATTGAATTGTGCACTTCTCATCATTAATTATTACCATTGAAGAAAATATTAAATGAATGATCATCTTTCATTTATTTATTTTTTATGATCAACATCTACTTATTTAGTATCGTCTTATATATCTTATCTTTATCTTGTTTGGATTTTTTTTTTATATCTTGTATATTTATCTTATTTTGTTTTGCCTTTATTTTATATCTTATATGTTTTTAGTTATTATTTTTTTCTGTCATTGTTTATTTATTTTTGTTTTTTGTTTTTATTTTATTATTGTTGTTTTTATTTTCTATACTTATTTATTTTTGCATTTTTTTTCTTCTCATTTTTAAGCATTAAGTGTAGCATTTGCATTAGTTTTTTTTTAGGATTTTGCATTTAGGGTAGACACTTCAATATTATTTGTGTGTCCACTATTAATTAATACTAATTGACTTTGTTTTTTTTATAATTATGTCCTGTATTTTTTTACTTTAAATTAACATGATTACATCATCAATAATAATAAAAATAAATACTAATTTATGTTTATAGATTCAACTTTTATGTTGTTGTTGTAGGGTTTAATTTCTTATTTTCTTCATTCTTAAAAAATTAATTTTAAACTAAATATTTTTAATTTATTAATTTTTTTTATTTTGTAAAAAATCATTTCTTTATTTATTAATTATATTTCTAACTATTTTAAACATTAAAAATACTTATTTTTTAATGCATTCAAAATTAAAATTATCAAAATAATAATAATAATTTATTTATTTATTTTTGAAATGGTGCTAGATAGGGAAATAAAAAATAAAAGGGTGTTAGATAGGGAAATAAAAACAAAAGGGTGCTAGATAGGGAAATAAAATCAAAAGGATGCTAGTTAGGGAAATAAAAGTGTAAATGGTGCTAGATAGGGAATTTACCCCCAAAACTCATATATTAACAAAAATGATATATAAGTGGGTAATCTATACCTATTAATAAAAAAACTCTAAGAAAATATTAGATGAAAGTCTATTATATCAATGAAAATACTCTATATGGATAAAACTTAAGTTATTAAACTTATCAACATATTCTTTTCACGAAAAAATGTGAGAAACTCTAAACTTAATTTTCTCACAGTAATTAAGACAAGTATTCCACTTATTACAAAATATTTAAGAAAAAGTAATCCTAACATAAAAACACAGCACAAACTAAGACAAAATCATAAACTATAAACCGTAAAACTCATATTTTGAGCTTATAGTTCAACGGTTTGTAATCTTCAGCATTCCACCCAAATCATTTTTTGCTGTTACATAGTACATTGTTAACCGGAATCCAATTTTTCACTGTTGGAATTGCTTTGAGTTCCGATCATCAAGAGAAATTTTACCACCACGCTCATCTTGAGTTGCTTCAGTATTCTGAATGAGAAGGTTAACACGGTGTATTAAACTCAAGGGTTAATGTGACATCAAATTCACAGTTGAGGCTTTTTAACAAATTCAAGTTCTTGTTATCTAATTGACAAACTTATGGATAAAATTGTTTTAAACAAGTTGTTAAAGTTTAAATTGGGGCGTAAATATTGTACCAAGTTGATTATGAACAGCTGAAATTTGCACATCAACAAAAAATATACCAATAGCATGTAAGTTGATTAAAATTTTCTAAAGTTATTTTTTTTTAGATTGGGTTATGTTTAGAATTTACTGTCTATTTTAGAATGTGTCAGTTTATTCAATTCAGTTTTCAGGTTAGATTTGTTCTTAAAAGAAATCAAAATTACTTTATATTTGTTGAGTTAAAACACCTTTGAACAGATAAGTTATGAAGAACAGCATATTCAATGTAACAAGAATCATTCCTGTTTCTATAAGATCTAAACCCTGCAGAACACTTCTTGTGATGATCTTCTCGTCTTTCCGGCCTTTTGGTTAGTCTTCTTTCAGCTGGATCTCCTTTGGTGTGGACACGATGGGGGGAGTACTTGCGAAGACACTCCGACGATCAAGTCAGACCGAGAGCTAAGTACCAGAAGAGTGGGGAATGAATAGTTACCTTGGGTGTTGTGCCTCTTCTGCTATTTATACTGCTCTAGGTGGACTATGACTGCTGTGGGCCTGCTTTAGGGTCCAAACGAAGGCCCAATTGTGCTTTAACCGTGCTTATCATTTAAGTTGGGTTGTTTGTACCTAATTACGTGTTTAGCTTCGCATCTTGTCGTCTAGTCAATTTTGTCGTCTAGTCGGCTTTTCGACCATCTGGTAGTACAATTCCATTTGCTTTTCACTTTCTTAGATGTATCATTTATATTGATGTAATATTGGAGGGGTTTTTTCCTAGATGGCATTAATGACTTGGCATTACTTGGTTTATTTACAGATAAAGCATGAGTAAAATATTTTAAAAAAATAAATTTAATGAAGATTAATATTTGTACTAACAGTTGAAAAAAAAAATTATGGTGAAGTTAGTAAAGTTCTCCTTCATTTTCTGAACAAATTTGATTTATTATAGTAAATTTTTAAAACTTCATATTTACATGAAAAAGAAAATTATTCCTTCAAAAGTACGTAACTTTTTTTTTATAAAACTAATTTTCTCTCTTTTCTTAATTTTTTTACTATCATAGTATTATTTTCACTATTTTTTTATCTGTCTTTTAAAATTATTTTACTATAGTAAGAAATGCATGAACAGTACAATTATTAAGTTTATTTACATTATTTTTTTGTTGGTTATGTATGCTTTCTATTCTGTGCATATCATTTTTGCTTCTGAATTGGTGGTGCTTTATATATTTAAGATAATTGTAACATCAATTAATTAATCGTTGTTAGTCTATTTAAATTTACATTTGTAAATGATAAATTAATATATATATATATATATTTCTTTAATAATAAATATTATATAAAATTAATTAGTATAAAAAAATAAATTTAATTATTTATTTTATAAAATGAATTGCTTATATAGTTATTTTTAATTATATGTAATCTATAGTAACCCAATTAATTGTAAATAAAATATTTATGATTAAAAATTCTCTATGTATATAATTGTTGAAATATTTACCAATCATTATTACTCCATGTAGTTAATAACTTCTAAGTTTAATAAGTAATTGATTTGTTTTAATAAACTATTTATTTATGATTTATCTTTTATGTCCATTAATTACAACTCAGTTTATTTGAACTTTAAAATTTAATATTACAATAAAGAAACAACTAACTCAAACTTTACACAATTTATAATACTAATAATACTTATATATATGAAAATATTATACAAATTGACATTTGTTCACTATTTAAAAAAAAAATGTTCACAGATTCAAAGAACAAATTTATCAGCACTTCATTATTTTTTCTTTTTTATTATTGTCTTGGGAACTTTGCTTGTTGATAGTGATAGAAAGAGTGTCAAATAAATGACAAAAATAAATTAATAAAATGACAAATGTTGCCGCAATAATAATGATGGACATTTTGGAAAAATTGACCCCAAATGATTAAAAAACATGAAAATGATCATGTTTGAACAAATAGTAATGAATATTTTGGAAATTTCCATGTATTATTCCTTTCTTATAGTTATAGTTGAAGATTTTAATTATTAAAAAAGCTGAAATAAAATTAATGAAAATAATTTAATAAATACTTAAATATGTTTTTAGTCGGTATAAAATTAAGGAGTGTTGATTTTGATTAAGTAAAAAACGCTAATAAATTATTAATTTTATAAAATTACTTTAAACTCAAAAGTTTAAAAAAATATTATCTTAATAAACATTGGTGGCAATGGTCGATTTGGACCCAAGAATAAATGACGAAAGGATAGAACCAAAAGAAGAGACCACAACTGTGGTATTGGGTCAAGACGAGAAGCAATGCATTTATGTAAGTGGAAGTTTACCCAAAGAATTGTTGAGTAAAATCATCACAGTGTTACGTAACAACAAAGATTTGTTTGCTTGGAAACCATCCGATATACCTGGGATTGATCCGAAAGTAGTTGGGCTGTACTAAACTCTATGTAGAGCAGCATCCAAATTCTTTAGTACTTCTCCTAAAAATATTTGGAAAACTTCTTTTTTTAGCCATATCAATGTAACTGTACCGACCCGTCGTCAGGCGTTGATGAAAATCAACATAGTGAAACTCATCAAGGGTGCTATGAAGCAGGCAGGGGAGTTGACCAACCTCGGGCGTTGACCAGGTTTAGTACCAGGAATGTGCCTGTGCCAGAAGGGTGTCCCTCACGATACCCCAGGCAGGGGTGACCGTGGAGGAGGCGGCACGGTAGGGGCATAGATGCCTCGAGCTTCGGTACCTCAAACAACAATAGTAGGTGAGGAAAGGTGGTTTTCAAGCCACACCTCCAGCACCAGAAAGAAGAAGCCCCACTCACGAGGGATCCGTGCATAAGGTGTAGAGACGCGGCAAGTACGCACCACCGTTGGGAAGCCATCGGGGCAGAGACGGCCCGTGAGAGGGTCACGTCCCAGGAGGCGATCCGCATGCATGGTACGTGAGGAAGACGAAGAGCTCCTAGGGCGGATGATGAGCGCATTAGTTGGCACCCAAGCAGTCACCCCCACGCGGGATGCACTCCGGAAGAATTACCTTACATACTGGGATTTCCCTAAGTTTGGGCTACAGTGTCGTGAGGTTGCACCCACAGATAGGCTTAAGTCAAAGGTAGACACGTGGCAGAAACATGGGCAAAGGTATATAAGGCTTTGCCATAAGCAGAATGAGGTACGTTTTCATACTTTACACACAAGTGAACTCAGAAAGAGAGAATTCAATTACGCACTTCTTTGAGCACTGAGCTTGTGGTGTTCTGCGACAAGAAGTGTCACGGTGTTTTCTGCCATAATTGACTTGAACGTCGGAGTGCAAACGATCGCAAGGGCGCCCATTTGTCTCTCTGTTTTAGGTATTCGCGGGCGGTAGAAGGTGAAGCTGGAACAGGAGCGAATGAGTCCTAGAAGCGCAATTCGTAGCTACGCACGAAGGTGATCCAAGTCAACCGACAGGAACAATACCTATCTTGAAATTTTCAAAATTATCTTTATTTTAGATTTGAAAATCCAGAATTTAATAAATATAATTTAAAGTAAAAAAAAAATACATTTAAGAAAAAAAGTCTGAAACACAAAATTGAAAATGCAGGATATTTAAATTCGAAATATTTTCAGAAAAAGGATTTTGAAAGTAATTTTGTATCCATATTTTTTTTATTTAAGGTTATTTTTGTCATTTTTAAGAGCATTTTCGTTTTTTTCAATTGGGTTCATGTTGGAATTGATATGGTGTAAGGAGAATTTGTCACATTGCAACATTTTGTAATGACAAGTTCTTCCTACACCCAATCATTTTTAGCCTGCACCCAACATAATTTTTTATTTTCGAAAATGCCCTTCAATCTAGAAATAAAAATCCAGAATTAAAAATAATGCATTCCAAAAAAATATATTCGAAATTCAAAATTCAAAATCTCATTCCAGATAAAAAAATCCATAATACATAAAATTCGTTCTGGAAAAAAAAATCCGAAAACATTATGAAAAAATGATCCATAATGTATAATCCTATTTATTTAAGGGTATCTTCGTCTTTTTCACTGAAATTGGGTGTGCAGGAAGTAATTACCTTTTGTAATACTTAGTTAATAGGCCTACATTCAGCCCAATGGGCCTCAACGAGGATAATTTAAAGTAAAAAACAGAATTAGGTGACATTAAAATTACATCTAAATAAAGTTGTATTTGGAATAGGTATAAGGCATAACTTATTCACCAGAGTTAGTCATCTTGGAATAGAAAAACAAGTTAAAAGAAAGATAAGAGCAGTTTTTACTTCTATTTTTTTATTATAAATTGTTATATTAACTTATACTGTTTACAAAATATCTGTCAAAAAATAATAATATTTTTTTTTTGCTGTTTGAATAAACTTCTTAAAGGCGAAAAAAATATATATATTAAACAATGTTCTCATACTTGTTAATTGAAAAAGGAAAACATTTTAACTGAGATGCTAACAGTATATTCTCAATATTTATAATAAAAAATTAATTCCTTCCCTATATCCTCAGTTAAATTCTTTGTAAGTTAAATTGAAATTTGAACTTGATAATTGACATAATCATTAACATTATCAAATATGAAGACATAACTTGACAAATTTCACCATTGTTTAAAAAATTTAAAATCAAGGAAATAAAAGCAAAGTCCAGAATGATGCATTACATATCCATAAGTGGTATCTATGAAAATATACAAAAATCATATTATTAGAAAGGTTTTACTATAATCGGAAGTTAAAGACAATTAATATAGTATAAGAATAAAAAAGGACTAAGAGTTCGATTTAATTTATATTTAGTTATTTCTCGTAATCAACAAAGTGATGATATATATGAAAACACATATTTAAGAAAATTAATTTCTAAGCTGTTAACTAAGAAATGTCTTAAATTCACAAAATAAAATAAAATAATGGAGATTAATTATAATAATAGGAGTTTGGTCATGAAGTAAATTTGTAAATTTTATAAATTTCAAACGAGAAACAAAAAATTCGAAAGCAGAAACATTTGTTAGTTTTAAATGTTGAATTACAATCTGCAAAATGATCAAGCTTATGTTCAACAAAATATTTCATAAACTAAAAGTTATTTAAAATTGAAACAACTAGTAGACATGAAAAAGATGTGGACTAAATATTGGTAATTGAATTATTAGTATTTAATAAAATTATTTATTAAAATTGATCATAAATGCAAAATGACATACATTAGTGTGGTTTATATCACATTTTTATATAAATTTTATTTTTAAAACTATTTTTGATTAATTGTAATTATCATTTTTTAATTAATTTTGAACTCGTAATTCTATTTTTTATTTAAAATTAAAATATCTTAAGTATATCTTTATTCTTTTATATTATATATTCAAGTAATAATACATTTTTAAATATCTTCAATCAACACTACAAGAAAATCATGAAATAGAAACTAATTTTAGAGACAAAAAAATAATTAGTTTGTATAATGACTAAATTAGAGACCATTTTAGGGACTAAATAAAGTTTTGGTTTCTAAATTAGTTTTTATTATTTTTAAATGGTTTCTAAATTAGTATCTAATTAGCAACTAAAGTTTTTGCTACCAAATTTAAAATCTAAATAATTGGTAGTTAAAATCTTGATAGCTAATTAGATACAGTTTAGAAACTATTTAACAATAATAAAAACTAATTTAGAAACCAATTTTTTTTTAGTTTTCTAAAATGTCTCTAATTTAGTTACTATGATAACCAATTATTCTAAAAATTGGTTCTATTTGATTATTTTCTTGTAGTAGTGCAAGTTGAAAATAGCCTATACATTGTATGATTATTATATCTCTTAATTAACAACTAAAAATTATCTACTATATTTTATCATAGATAAAAGCAAACCTTGTCTGATATGAATGTGTTTTGTTCCATGTGAGTTTCCTCTTAAAAATATTTTCACCAGAAAAATATAGTAGGTAAGTTTGTTCCTAAATAAAATTCACTATAAAGAGACACAATGTTTATGAAACCTATTTGCATAAAAAATAGTGTTTAAAAAATTATCTTAAACTCTAAACCATGAATCTAAATTCTAAATTTTAAACTTATCACAAAATTTAAATATAATTATTTTTATTAAAAGTGATAATTTTGATAACTCTAGTTATATACAACATCTGACATGATAGTTCTAATAAAAAATAAATTTATAATTAAATATATAATAATATTGTGAGTTGCATAATGGAGGTAGAAAAAAATAGATTGTTAATGGATAATGTTTCTATTGTAATATATGCATTGTAAAACTACGATATTCTGGTGTACAACTTTTTGTGTTGTTTGAAGAAGTATCCACTTTTTGTTCCAGAATATATAACTTTAGCATATGGTTATTCTTTTAGAGAATTTGTGGGTGCATGGAACCAGAACACAGAACACACAAGTCGGCTATTCAGAAGTTGTTGTTATCGATCGATCATGTCCTTATGCGAAGAATGATTATGCATGCTTATATAGTAATTTCACACGAAGAAGGGTTTGTGTGTTTGTGGAGTTTGATCGGTTGCAAATGGCAAGTTGCCAAATAATTTGAAAACGAAAAGGTGGAAGAAAGTTGGAAATATGTGTGTGTGTGTGTGAATGTGAATGAAGGTTGGTTTAAGGGAAAGGTGGAGGGTATGTTGGTGGCAGATCATGAAAGTGGTCCCATGCACCGCCATGCCTACTTATAGCTGAAAGTGACACAACCTTTGGGCGGTTAACTGAACCAGACAAACAATTCATGAATCACTGTTACAATCTTTCTATCACACATTCATGGTAATTAATCTCAAGTGGAGACCACACTTTTTATGTATCAGACTTCAACACACCCTTTTACTTTCTTCTCTTTCTGTCAAATTTACCAGAAACTATGAACTTCACTTTTCAACCACTTCTCTGTTATTTGGTAACAAAATCTACTTCTTCCTTTTACTTCTCATATACTTCTAGTTATACATAAGAATATTATTCAAAAGAATAAGTTTAAAGAGTTTATCAAGCACTAATTTTTTTTTTATCAGAATAAATAAAATAAAAAGAGACACTTCAGGGGTGTCTCAACCCTTATACAAAATCCCAAATTACATGATCCTAGAATCCTACCAACTAAGGATCCGACAAACATTGTACTACATATCAAGGTAAAAAACCAAACCAAGATATAGAAACCCACCAGATACAGTTGTCTCACCCCACCAAAGCGGTCACACCCTCAAATAAAGGCATGCATTCAACAACAAAACAAGATCATTGTCATCAAGCTGAAGGACCTTACCCAAGAGACAAACTCAAAAATACAAGACACACCATCCAACAACTAAGTCATAACTTTGTAATAGACTGAGTTATACCAAAGACCCAAGTACTAACAACGAAAAACCGACCCTTATTAGAAGAGAACGTAAGCCAATTTTACCCTACATTATACACAAAATAACCTCTCAAACTGGCCACAAAAGTAACTAGAAAACACTTCAAATCCTTTTGCCAGTTTAAACACCATTAAGATACAACACCAAACCAATAAGCATACAACATAAACACTGATAAACACATGTTTTATATATTATACAACTCACTCCAATGTTTGGAGGTCAAACTGATGTTGTTTGTAATTCTAAAAACACACATGTCTGATGTTCCTTCACATGTCATTATGGTTACAAGCTTGGAACAAACAAATGAAGTTTTACAGTTGTTTAGTTTTTTTTATGTTGATGACTAAAGATGTAAATGTTGACTACTTAAGTTGAAAGCTGGCAAATGAATCCATAAAAAAGAAGGTTAATATTTAAATCGTGAGAAGAACATGTTTACATTTTTATTCTTGTAATTTTTTTTATAATTTACTATTATGGTGCTTTTAATATGGATGTTTTCTTTGGTCTTTCGGAACTTAACTAATTAATAAATTAACGAAAGATTTTTTCGTGTAAACAATTTTAACTTTTTTTATCTAATTTAATTTTAATTAAACAACAACAAATAACAAAAGTATTAATAACATGGAATTAATGTATTTTTTATTTTATTTCTTCCACTCCAATTAAATCTAGAATATATTGAAATATGGTTTTTAACGGTCCAATTAATGTATTTTATTATAAAAAAAACTCATGCTACCTATCGTACCATGAAAATTAGCATAAAAGTAATATGGAAAATTGGACTAAAATAAAAAAAAAATGAAAAATGAAATAAAAAGACAAGAAGACAATGAAAAAACATTATTTAAATTAAAAAATCATGTAAAACTAAATATTGATAATAATTGATTTAGGACTTATATTAGTTCTAGATTTGAAATGAGAGACATCTTCATCAATCTAATATATCAAATATTTTTTAAGAGAAAATAATTGTGAAAGAGAAATATCACAAATATTATTTAAAAATTATATAAAAATATATATTTTTTCTTAAGTTGAGCCACATAAGATAATTTTGGCTAGCGAAAAACAACATTGATGCTTTAGATACCCAAAAAATTGAAATTTTTTATTCTCGTCTCATTAGAACCAGCACTTCATGCGACAAACCCTAACAATTATTTTTAATTTAAAATGTTATGTATTTATTTACTTTCATTTATTTCCGTTTAATCCACTAAAAAAAAAAAATCACAGGACTAATATACATAATTTAAAAATATTTTTTGCAATAAAATAGATTATATTTTTGAATATTTTGAAGTTATTAAATTAGACTATATTTAATTATTAAAAGGGCGTGCATGAGACATTATTGATATAAGTAAATGTAAAAGAGGTGAAAGAAAGAAGAATAGTAATGGTGGGAGAAAAAAATGAGGAAGAGAAGAGTAAATAGGGTTTATGTTGGGAGAGAAAGAGAGTTGGAGGAGAATGGGGAAATTAAATGTGAAGGGGTGTGAGAGAAGAGAGAAAGGAAGTAAAGTGGGAGCGTATGATTCGCGAAGAGGGTTTTTATCTGCACCTGCGTGCGTGTGCTGGGATTGGCGGAATTTGGCTACTTGCCTTTCCCTTGGTTTTATCTCTGATCACAACTGAAAAAGAAGAACGCACACAACAACCACGGCCATCCAATTTTGCTGTTATCCAAATACCAACAGGTCTCTTTCCCTTTCCCTTATCTACCCCTCTCTCTTTTCCATTATCCATTTCTTACCATTCTATTTTATATTCCACCATAATGCATTGAGTGTTAGAATTGGGATTTTTTTGTGTATACGCTATTTTAGCTATGCAACAGTTTCTTCTGTCACCAATCTATTATTATTATCATCATCATCATTATTATTATTATTATTATAAACAATGTGAAGCTTATCGCGTGGGAGGGATGTATGGCGCCGTTAAAATTGGTGCAACTTGTATGATTGAATATCTTCATGTCAAATGTCATGCCCCCTTTTTGTGACGAGTTTAGCAGTTGCATTATTTGGAATCACAGTACCATTTTTCAACTAATTTACTCTGCACAATCACTGCTTTCTTAACTGTTAATCCGGGAATGTGGACTAGCTAGCACCATTTCATGTGAATGGTGCGGGAATAAAAAAAACATGCCAATTTGGTGCTTATGTACATTAACAAGAATAACAAGTTTTGACTGGAGAATTTTTTACATGGGCTGAAATTGGATGAGGAGGGATTTTGCTCTCTTCCATTCTCCTTTCATCCCTCTTAAGAATTTAACCAAACAAAAAGGATTTTAAAAAGCTCTTCCACTCTTCTCAATTTCCCTCCAACCAAACACTATGTTAAAGTGAACAAGGATAAAATAAGCAATCTTGTTTTTTGATGATTTTTTTTTTTACCAATAGTAGTCTAACTCGTATGATTTATGTAAGCATACCTAGAAATGTCAGTTGATTTTTTCATTAAAAAATGAGATTATTTACTTTATCATTTAAAGTGAATTGTTGTCTTTATTTTGATTAGCCAAATGATATTATGAAAAAAATATAGAAGCCACTTTTTGGTAATTTCTAGGTACAATAATGAAACTGAAAATTCTTTGTAGGAAAAAGGCTGACTATAGCTAGAAGAGTACATACAGATACAGGTGAAAGTAGGAGAGGGAGATGGGGATGGAGTGTTTTTGTCTTTACTAACCTATGCGTTTGTCATTGTACTCTGTTCCCTTAAACAGATGGTGTTCAACTTGATTAAACAGAAAAATTGGAGTTTCCCTCCTTTTGCCATGCAATATGTAGAAAATACAAGACAAGGTTGCAGCAGTGATGAAGATTCTTCACTTATTCTGCTTAGGCCTTGCTGACGTTTTAGAAGCTTGGTCCCATAATACTTGCAGTTGCGGACAAGGCACCGAAATGCCAATAATTGTTCAACGCCTTAAGTACCCCTATGCCTTTGCCTATCCTCTACCATTTCACTTTTATGAAAAATGGTAGCTTTAAGACAGTAACCGAATACGTCAAACTTGTATCCATAGTGGATACAATAATATTTGATTACTCCTAACGGTATAGATAATTTTCATATTTTTTAAACTTTTATATTAATGTAGTTGGGAATGTCACAATAATTAGATTGATGACAAAATTCTTACTAAAGTTAAAACAAGGATTCTCTCATTTGATTTGAAAAGTATTTTGGTAGGATTGTTTTGTTTGATTATGTGAGTGGACATTTTTTGTTTGAAAGACAAGTGTAAGTGAAGAAGTCTCACATCAGGTAGAAATATGCATGTTGAGCAACTTATAAGTGAGAGAGATCCTCGAGTATAATGTAAAGATATTTTGGGTTAAATATGATGTTAAATTCAGTTGTGTGGCTTTCTTGTAGTCTATTGATGATGTCCCTTGTAATTATGAAACTTGGAAGGGAGAACCATGTGGAAGAGACTCAATTAAAGGGAACATGGTTGGAGTGACAAGTGTGAACAAAGAAGTTTACGAGGGGTAGAAATGAGCAAGTTGAGAACTTATAAAGTTAGAGGATTTCACAATCATAATGCCTTTAGGCTTTGGGTTTGATGGAAAGTCAACTTCATTTGTGTGTTTTTTTTGCTTGTGACTTGTTAATGGAGATCTCTCTAGTGTTTATGAAACTTTTCCTTGAGGGAGAACATATCCTCAAGAGACTCACATACTGGACAAATTATTGAAGTGACAAGTGTTAAAGAAAAAGTCCTATATTGGGAAGAAATAAACAAGTTGAGCCCTTGTAAGTAAGAAGGACATGCAAACCTAATGTCTCAAGGTTTTGGATTGGATAACGTCTCAACTTCACTTGTGGCATGTCATGGAGATTTCTCTCATATTCCTTGACATTTTTTAGGGTACACACATTGAATAATTCATGCCTATGACTATTGCATGAATAATTCACAAATCCTACTTATTCCATTCTAGTTCATGTATAGACTTTTCTTTCTTGCTTAAGTATGGAATTTGTAGTTCAGACAACAAACCATTAAGTTAGATGTAAATCATGAAGTTATTATTGATTCTTCATCAAACCATTTAAGCTTTTAAGAGGATTGATTTTTAATAAAATGTGATTAAGAGAGTTGAAGTTTAATACAATGTGATAAAGAGAGTTGATCTTTAATACAACGTGATCAAGAGATTTGATCTTGTAAGAGGGTTGATCTTTGTTGTAGAAACACGTGATATTTGATGCTATGAAGGATCTATTGGTTGGCACTTAAAGTTATATAACATTCACCTACCCATATCGGTTTAGTCTTTTCTTGCATTGTTTTGCTCAATAGAGTAGAACCGCAAGGAAGCTAAATTTGGTATGCTTAAGGTGCGTGTCATGAAATTATTTGTTCTTAATAAATCATTTACTATATAAAATATTATAGTAGGAGATCTAAACCCTACCATTCTTATTATTTCAAATTTATTTAATCATTAGTAAAAGTAATATGTGCTTCAAAAGAATATTACTTACTAACATAGCATTTAAAGAATTGGTGTTTAAACAATATATCAATTTTGTCTTAGCAAGTGAGGTTATGCTTAACTCAACCTTACAAAATCGACTTGTAAGGTTAGGATTGTACCTCACTCATATATCATAATATGGCTTAATTCGTAGTTAACATGAGATTTCTAACACACTCCCTCATGCCGAGAAATGAATATCTAAAGCATGGAATTAGATATTTATGGGTGGTCTAACTGGAGCCCGATAACGGTAACATAATAGTCCCAAAGAATTTGACTAGGATAGGCTCTGATACCATCTTAGTAAATGGGTTTATGTCGAACTCAATCTCACAAAACCGGTCGGTAAGGTGAGGATTGCACCCCACTTAGATATTATAATCTAGCCTAATTCCTAGTCGATGTGAGATTTCTAACCGTCCTAAATTTTTTTACACCAAGTGTTTGAGTTTTTACTTATAGGTTTCAGTTTCTTTATGAGTTGCTAGATTGGAAAAAAAAAAACAAATCGAACCTTCTCCACAGGATAATATATAGAGAGAATGAATTGGAATAATTTATTCTCTTATTGTATATACTCATGTCCTTTAATCATTCGAGTCTTGATCTATGTTTTAGTGTTATTTTTTGTGTTTCATACTCATTTTCCAAATTAAGAGATGTTCTTTCTTGAGATCATGTATGAAAATGTGAAGCCACTATAGTAAAAGCTTTCATTTGGAAAATGATGTTTCACCATAAGATTACTATCATTAACATATTGTTGATTCGCAAATGTAGCATACTTATTGCTTCTTACTCATGTAAGGGTTGTTCTAAGATAGGTTCTCATATATTTGGGGTAGATTTATCCATTTATTGCATTTTGTTTTTTAGAATATTAATGTTCTATGTAATTTGTTGAAATGATTAGTGACCAAACAAGTCACAGAAGATGGTATCGCTCTAGTACCATGTTCAGAAGAAAGAAATCTAAAAGAAATATATTGAATTTTGTGTGTTGTGTACACACATAAGTATTCTTATTTATAATGAAGAAGAGGTGCATCAATAAGGAACAAAATCAATATCTAATAAAGAGAAATATTTGGTGAGGTATCCCTATCAAATCACATCATATTTCCCTATTTTAATTTAATCAAATCATATCTCTAATGATTTAACTTAAGCCAAAGCATATGTATCATATGAGACCAGTTTGTTACAAATGTCATTGACACAAGACCCCTTAAGAGACTTAGTGAACATGTTAATCAGTTGGTTGTCGGAGCTGACAAAGTAAATAATGGCAAAGTTGGTGGATATTTCCTAAACATGACTTTTCATTTTCAAAGCATATCTTTAATACCCCCTCCAAGTTGAAACAAATGTATCATGAGTCAAGCATGTTAAAAATGGTCAGAGAGCATGCCAATTATCGAAGAGTACAAATGGGTAAATAACATGACACAACAACCGCTAGAAAACACAAAATGTTTAATGAGCAAGGGGGTTGCTTGAAAGCAAAATTGATAAGAGGACATAACAATTGCTAGAAAGCAAAAATGCTTTGAGAACACAACAATTGTCGAAAAACAAAATAAATGCTTATAGAACAAGGCAACTGTTGGAAAGTAAAATTGCTCATAAGACAAGAACCATTGGTAAGCAAAAATGCTTAGAAGGTGTGACGACTGTCAAAAAGCAAATAGGGTCACAATAAGGTGATGTCACTGGTGGCGGTATTTGACTGGCAAAGCTTGCCCAAAAAAAAAGAAAACAAAAACTCATCGGCAATGAATAGTACTCACTAAAAAACGTAGGTAGTGAATAGTTTGCCGAATAGAAAAAGAAACTCATTAGTAAATCGTTGATGATAAATCGTACTCACTAGAAAACATCGATTGCAAATAGTTTTTGCTAGAAAAAATTAGTGGTTAATAGTACTTGCTAGAAAAATGTCATTGACTCACTGAAAAGACATTGACGACAAAAGATACTCGTCAGAATAATGTCTATGGTAAACAATAATGCTAAGAAAAGGCTATCTATAAATTTGTGGGCGGTAAACAATATGACTGTCGGTGAATTGTGAGAGTAACATTGAACAATGTGTATCAATGTGAGTAGTGATGACATGGGAAAAAAATCTAGAAACCTTTTACGGTTTCTAACATTTACTCCTATGAGCTTTGGGTCATAGGGAAAGAACTTATTTGGAATTCCCTTCTCGTTAGACTCTATGGATTGGTGACCAAACAAGTCATAGAAGATGATACCACCCTGGTACCATGTTGAGAAGATAGAAACCAAGAAGGATTATATTGAATTTCGTGTGTTGTGTAGACACATAGATTTTTTTTTTATAATGAAGGAATACAATAGTAAGAAACACAATCAATATCCAATAATGGGAAATATTTGGTAAGATATTTCCCTATCAAATCATTCATATCTCCCTATTTAACGTAATCGAATCATATCTCTAGCACAATTAGTAATTAATATTTAACATGTCCTACTTACAACAAAGGAGTGTAACAAATGAGAAAGAATTCCTATTGTGGAGTATTGTTAAATATAAATATAGACTACTAGATTGGATTTGAATGGTAAGATTAAAATAAAACTAAACATGACATATAAAGTGTGTATATGACTTTTAATTTTGATCATCCTTGTTTGATTATATGATTTCATAGTAAGGAAAATTTGTATTAAAAATGAAAGTTACATTTGAAATCTCCATTTTTATCATGCTTTGCTTTATTTTTATGATTTTAGAAAATACTCGTGTCGTTCCATTTTGAAAGTTTTTCATGATATATTTTAGAAGCTCAAACCACAGTAATATTATGTTTATGTTCATCTTTAGTGCATGTGCTTAAAAGGAAAACATACATTGTTAAGAGCCCTTATTTGTCCTTTTATAAGTGGTTGTTATTTCTTTGTTTTTATCTTTCTCGTGTGGTAATTTTTCTAAATATCTTCTTCCAATGGAATGTGAAAACTTGATCGTTACGCTGATATGCTATTGTAAGCTATTAAAAAGACCTTTATTTATTCTAGAAGAAAAAAGCAATGTAGCTATTCACGGAAGTGAAACGAGTTAGAATTATTGTTGAAGATATGGCATGATGAGACCAACACTCAGAAGAATTCATTTAAAATTTATTTAAAGCAGGCTATAAATTGGTAATAAACGTAGTTTGCCAAAACAAGGAAAAGTCCAACATTTGTTTTTGTAAATAAAGTCCAAAATATTTTAAAGGCCCTACTAGGCTGTCCCCAACTATTTATAATGCTCATTAGCCATCCAGGAGGACCAGGATTTCCTTCTGATCACTATCTGCCACTGCATTGTGTACTTTGTTTGTCCCTCACAATTGTAGGAGAAGACCCATATGATTCTTCCAATTTATTACCTTTCTGAAATCTTTTTAGTGAAGTTGATACCTAGCCACACATAGATAGGCCGATCTTCTTTGAAGTAAGAAGCAAAAAAGAAAAAAGAGGAATGGAATTAGATAAGCTCAGTAAGCTTGAACAACCTCCTCTCCCTAGCGCATACATCCGCAGCCTAGTGAAACAACTAACCACCTCTGGAACAAAAGTCTCCGTGAATCCGAAAGACCAAAATTTTGTTGTGAACGGTGGGGTTTCTCACGGTCATAATTCAAAACATGGAAAAGTTGCAGATGCTTGTCGGGCCACACAGTCCACACAACCTCAACAACATAAAAAACAAGTTAGGAGGAGACTCCACACCAGTAGGCCTTATCAAGAAAGGCTTTTGAATATGGCAGAGGCTCGGAGGGAGATTGTCACTGCCTTGAAATTTCACAGGGCAGCTATGAAAGAAGCAAGCGAACAGAAGCAGCAACAGCAGAAACAGACCCAAGAACAGCAGAGAAGGGCATCAGTATCCCTCCGGCCTGACCAAGATGTAAAATTCAAGTCCAGGCGAAATCAAAGAATTTATCCTGCATGCACGTCCAATTTTTCAGGCTACAAGGATGATTTATCCTATTCATGCTTATCCCAACCTCCTCCTTCGGTTCCAAAATTTTACACCTGGCCTTCTGCTTCCCCAATCACTCCACCACACCTTATGGCTGAAAACCCCAATTTCATACTTCCAAATCAGACTTTGGGATTGAATCTCAACTTTCAAGATTTCAACAACCTAGATGCTACCTTTCTCCTCAATAACTCATCATCATCCTCTAACTCATCTGCAACCTCGTCTTCTCCTCCAGAGGAACTTCCTTCCCTTGGAATATCACAGGGAGAGGGGTTTTATTCAATGGGGGATACTGTTGAATCCAATGCTGCAACACAGGTAACTGTAGGCTTACACACAGCCATGGATGATGAGGGTATGGCAGAGATCAGATCGTTGGGAGAGCAATATCAAATGGAATGGAATGACACCATGAATTTGGTCAAATCAGCTTGTTGGTTCAAGTTCTTGAAAAACATGGAACATAGGGCACCTGAAGCCAAGAACGGAGATGATGCATACCATAATTTTGACCAACTTCTGGAGTTTCCAGCTTGGTTAAACGAGAGCTGCTTAGAGCAGTGCTCTGTGGATTATTTTCAGGATTCTTCCTTGCCTCGGTAAGCTGAAGATAAGTTTCTTAATTTTTGAAAAAAATGAATTTTGTTTGTGAAGTGTTTTTTGTCTGTACCTCTCTTACTGAGGAAAAGGATCAGGGCAGCTTGCAGTTTGGTGGAGTGTTTCTTAGGGAAATTTAATTAGGTTTCACCTTTCTTTGCGCACAAAGATTCATTCTTTACTCCTACAGAATTAGAGATCTATGTTACTGTTATTTTTATTCTTGGTGGGATAATTTTGTATATTAGTTCATTATGCTTTTTCTTCTTTTGGATCTTACAGAGATATTTGTATGCTAATTCCAACTGATACTTAGATTGTGATGTGATCTAGCTTGCTCAGACTGAACTGTTGATTGAATTTCACTACAATACAATTAAATAGTAATTATCCTGGTCGGTTTTGTGCTAAACTTGGTTATGGAGCACGAGTCAGTCAAAATTCCGATAGTTATATCTTTTTTTTTTCTGCCAATCCCCCATATTCGATTTTTGATTCTTTTGAAACAGTTATTTTCTCATCTTTAGCCAAACTCGAGTAGCTTCGAGGGCTTTACAGCCCTATGTGAAACCTTCAAATGATATATAGAATTGTTCCCCTTAAAGGCAATTTTCTCTGTATCTTAGTGTACCATTTTCTTGGTCATGCAAACGCTATCATGTTTATGGTATGTTCCCTTCTTTTGGGCTTCTGGTAGGCCTTGTAGATCTCTCAATCTGAGGCATGGTCCAGTCATTCTTGATGCACGTCGTAGTCCATGTTATATACTATGTTACTATTGTTAATGTTAAAAGGTATTTTTTTTAAAAAAAATTGTTATTATAGTTTGATTTTAGTCTTTATGATGAACAGGTTTGATTTGCCCACCACAATAATTATTTTGGCTAGAAGTATATCTAGTTCTTATTTATGTGAATTGTGGCGGCGACAATTCAAATAGTGCATGCATGCCTTTTTTGATTTGGTTGGACTTTCCAATCTATATATATGCTTCATACTGATAGTTTTTCTTTTTCTTCTTTCTTTCTTGACAATGCTACAAACAGCATGGATATTGGAGATTTTGACAGTATGGACGACGATTGGTTAGCGTGACACTGCAAGGATTAGTTGTTTTCATTGAGTCAATTTATGTGATGCTCTCAATTTCATATTTCTTCCATAGCCCCCCTCCTGGCCCCATCTCACTGCTTTTTCTTTTGGATAGTAATAAAGCTTCCAAAATATCAGTTGAGGCAGGTACCATCAATTTGAGTGAAGAACATTTATACACCCATTGCTCTTAAATCACTGTATTTTTCAGTATTGAACAGTATCAGTATGTGTGATTCTCTTTCTATTATTTAATTTGCAAGTAAAAGAAAGTGAAATGTTTTAGTGAAACAGATACTTGGTTCTTAATTTTCTACTTTAGAAAGTGTAATTGTTTGTTACAGACAGCATTAATCTTACCCCTGGGACCACTCTGCAACATCTTCAAAAGCAAGTGAAAAGAAAGTATTAACAAAAAAAAAAGAAAAAGTGAGGCAATAGGAACAGAGACAAACGCAGTATACAGGCTAACAAGGCTAGTTGTCTATTGTTACAAAAGTCAAATCATTTGAAAGAATTTTTTTTTCTAACTTAATAGCTTGACATATAAGATAATATGTTTGTTAGTTTATTTAAAGGCGCAAATTGACTTAAACATATTATGTTTTTTTAGCTTTTATAAATGGTTTTATTAAAGAAAACTTTTAAACAGACTTTTCTAGTAGGTGTATCTGAATGAGTTTTTCCATAAGAAATTTTAGGAGAAAAAATATAAAAAATGAAGTTCACCTTTTTTATAAATTACAATCAGTTTATGTAAAGGAGTATTTACAAATTAATTTTTATATAATCTAATTTTAACCTGATAAAAATAATTTTTTTTTTACTATTTTTTTTTTCTGAAAGTTCTTGTGCAGAATACCAGTACACCATGAATACTCAATGAACCAAGAGAAATTAATGGTTGAGAAAAAAGAGATGTAGACCTGAAATTGATAAGCGAACCTTATAAAGTCAAACATTAATTGCTTAGACCTTTCAATTCACAGAAGTTATTAAAATAAGTAGAAAATACCTTGTAAATTTATCCTATATTATTCTCATAGTTTTTAAAAATAGGTATACAAATGTTTATGTTATATGATAAATTTAAATAATATTCATAGTTTTACCCAAATTAAAAAAAATGTTAAATGGAAAAAAGAAAACCAAAAAATGATTGAAATATGAGCAAGGTAGGGGACCTTGGAGAAGTAATGGCTAGCATATTAAATGAGGGAACTCTTCATCAAATGACTACCCTCCACTAGATCTCAATTTTTTCATTTTCTATTTTTTAGTCTCATCTCATTTTTCATTTTAATACAAATTTAAAATTACTATTTTTAATTTTTATAAAATAAATAAATCTTAGTTTTAGTGCATATACAGAACTCCTTGATTTTTATCCTCATTAAATCTGAAATTATTATTTTTGATTTTTAAATAGATAAATAATATTTACCTTAACAGTTTAAAAATATTTTTTTGAAATATTATATGCACATAAAGTAGTTTAACAAGTTCACATATTAGGAAAAAAATGATCTGGTTTTGTGACTGAGTTTCAAAGAATCTTTTTTCATTGAAGGGTATATTTGGTCATTAAAAATGCATGGCAGTTTCAAGTTAGTTTTTTTTTAAAAATTTAAATAAATCTAAATAAAATATTTGAAAATAAATTCCAATTTTATATTTGTATTTAATTTCAGATTAATTCTTATAATATTATCATTAATATATAATTTAGTTATTGTATATTATTTTTAAAATGCAAGTTGGTCCATGTGTATGGAAAGATCTATTTAAAACAATAAATGAATGTATAAAACAAGAACTATTTTTTAGTTTTGTTTAAATTTATTAACATTAAGGAATTAACTTGCAGCTTACATTTTCAAAGATCAAGAGAATCATTGTGCCATTTTTTTCTTATAAGAATTAAAATAAAACTCACTTCTTTGATAACTAAAAGTGAATTTAAACTTTAATTAATTTATTTATTCTCTTCAGTTCTTAAATAATTAGTAATATTATATTTTGTTCTTGTCTGTGCATTTTCGGTCTCAAAAAATCTAGGCCCATTGAGATATATATGTCAGGCCTTTTATTAGAGTTATGGAAAGACAATTTCTCCCTTCACCACAAAGACAGCTTCTTTCTGCACCTCTTTTTTTCTTCTCCAATCGGATCAACCCGCTTACTTCTGGCACCTCCATAAAATTTTAGAATTCCAAAATTGTCCTTCAATAAAACACCAATATTACAACTTTCGGATTAGCACAAATCGGAACCTAATAAAACAAACCTACCGGATTAAGTAATCCGAAACTCAAATCATACACACTGGATTACGTAATCCGAAAATCATTGAAATTAAACTATACCGGATTACATAATCTATAACTCATTATATTCTATTATACCGAATTATATAATTCAAAACTTCTGAAAATCAAAAACTCTACTGGATTATGTAATTCAGAATTTCTGAAAAACCCATAACCTATCGGATTACGTAATTCGGCACCGAATTAATCCGATTCCTATTGTGTGAAGAACATACATGCATTTCAAATGCTTCCCAAATTACATTTTAAAATTAAAATCAGTAAAATTACTCACCTATGAAGAGAGCATTGTGCATCGTTAATGATGGAGAATGAGAATTTAACAGAGATGGAATGGAAGTGTGAAGGAAAACGTATTGGGGAAGGAGAAAGGTGAAAGAGGTGGGAGGGGGTGGGAGCGGCACTGGGGCTGCGACTGCTGAGAAGTGAAATCAAAGAAGGTAAGAAAGAGAAAGAGAAAGTGAGATTAAAGTAGGTTAAATTAATATTTTAATATTTTTACTGAAGGGTATAAAAGTAAATGTTTATTTAGTATGGAGGTGCCGGAAGAAATGGAGGTGCAGGAAGAAGCTGTCCACCACAAATGCTCCCTGCACCATATCAATTTTAACATGCACCCAACCTAGTATTAAAAATGTCAAAACCGCCCTTTCAAAATGACGAAAATAACCTTAAAAAATAAGGGTGTAAATAAAAATTACTTCCAGGATCTTTTATCTGGAAATATTCTGGATTTAGATATCCATAACACATTTTTGAATTCCGGAAATTTTTATCTGAAATTCATTTTTAATTTGCATTCTGGATTTTTTTTTATCTGGAATGTATTTTTTTCTTATTTTTACTATTTTGAAAAATGATAGGGTGTAGGTTCGAACTGATATGGTGTAGGTTCGAACTGATATGGTGTAGGAAGAAATTGCCCACCATATATTATTTAAGACATGCACCCAACAAAAAGTTTAAAACCCAACATTATCTTTGGTTTCATTTTTGCTTACGAATGCAGAAATCTGGAAATGATTATTATATATTCTGGATTTTGATATCCATAAGGTCATTTTCGTACTTCATTTGAACTTTCGGATGACCATATCCAGAAGTAAGTTATAAGTTTCGGATTTTCATATCCAGAATGGTGTGTTATAAATAATACTAAGAATCAAGATCCGGATTTAATTTATGTTTGCTTACGGATCTTGATATCCGAAGTCATTTATGTTGTCCACATAAACTTCCAGGTGACAAAATCTGGAAGTGACATATTAGTTTTAAATTTATATATCCAGTACTTTATGATTTGACTTACAGATATGAATATTCACAAAATAAAAAATTTAAAATTATTAAGGATAAAACGGACATTTTGCGTGTTGGTGTGGATTTGAATTGATATGATGTAGGAAGAATTAACCCTATGGAGAAAAAAGTTTAAATCTTTTTGTAAGCAGTAAACAATTTGAATGCTGGAAAAATAGTTTAGATTTTCAAATTTAAAATTTAAAAATGTATTATCGATGTTACAATCCATTATATATCTTTCAATTCTGTAATAAAGAAATATAATTTAAATTATAGAATTTATAATATATTTTTGGATCGTATAATTCTGAGTTGGGCCGAATCCAATGAGATACAAATATATTTAGAATGTCATTTACATGTTATTTTTTATTCACAATTTGACAGTTCTTAATAAATTTTAAATATTGTCAAAGAATACATAAATTTTAAACATAAATTGAATAAATTTCTCACCAGCTCTTCCTTTACACATTTCCTAAGCTTTTTAATGTTTCATTGGGGTCAAACCCATTAAGGCTCAATTTAGCATTAATAACTTCACCTATGGTTATGATAATAATGGCATCTAAAGCAAGTTGCCCCAGTGTGCCAAAGCTCTCTTCAAAACAACAATTAATAATAAAAAAGAAGTTAAGATATTAATCAGCTATGTTTAGTTGTATCAGTCAGTTGAAATTAATCAATGAATTAATTAGGTTTTAGAAATGTTTATTTGTTGTTGACAACAATTAATAATAAAATAGAATATGCAAACACTTCTCCCTGCATACTTTGTTATATTAATCAATACAATGAGATATTTTCGTTGAAGTTATGTTTCACAGCATCACTAAAATGTCTTGTCATATCCTACAAAAAAATTTGTTATTCTTATCCAGTTTCCACACACTAAAGTCCTAAACACAAATTATTTCCTTCCAAAACCAGCTTTCAATTCAGAAGATATTACAACTACTTTGCAGTACAAGAAGATATATCCACCAAAAAATCCATTCCCCTGTTACAGATTCTGCACTCAACTCACATGGATGGTATTAATTGATTACGATTTGTGTCAAATTGGAATTGAGCTTGGAGAGTTGAATTGGTGAAAGTCCAAACATTCATTTATTATAACAACACCAACAAAGTCTTCTAGAACAGATAAGAGAGGTGCTTTCACTTTCAGCCTGCATGGTGACAGTTAACTGATAATGCTTCCTTGTCCAATCACCCAATTAAAATATTGACTAATAAACACTATCTATATATCATCACAAATGGATAGGATCTTCTATAATTCATGATCTGTGTAGCATAACTTGATACATAGAAAATAGTGTATGCATATTGATTTGATCATGACTACTTCAAGAGTTATATATATGTATGCTTACTATGATTTTGAATCAATTGTCATTCACAGTAACTATGCATAACCATTGAACTTTTAAAAGGTATTACCAATCAGTTTTCAAATTATCCTCAGAAGTTGAGGCAGAGAAACTAATTAAAAGCATGGAACAATGTTGCATTGACTATAAGTAAAAGTCATCCATCAACTTTGATATCAATCATATCATCCTATGAGGAGACATAGAAATTAAGCAAGGAGGCAGCCATGTGCCTAATGAGGAATAATAAAATGAGAAAGAAACTGAAAGTAGTTGTAAAATTTAAAGACCAACTTAGAACTACCCTTATTAATCCTAACCATGCATGACCTCACTGATAGATTCATGATACCAGTGCCCTCAAATTTGGCTTCAGTTGAGAGGTGCAGGATATCTGTTGATGCAGTCAAGCCAAGGGTTCCTTGAAGGCTTAGTGACTCTACGCATGGCACGCCACACCACACTGTTGCACTTGAATCCAGACCCAAAAGCAAGTTGCCAAACACGGTCCCCTCTTCTCACACTCTCCTTTGCTTCCATGTAAGCCAACTCATACCAAATGCTGCTGCTAGAGGTGTTGCCAAAGCGGTGCAGTGTCATTCTTGAGGCCTCAATGTTCTTGTCACTCAGCTCCAAGTTCCTTTGAAGCTCATCAAGAATGGTTTTGCTTGCAGCATGCACACAAAAGTGCTCAAAAGCCAGTTTGTAGTCAGGAATGTATGGCTTCTTCATTGATGGGGAACTCCCATCAGTTTTGCTCCCAAATAGGTGCCTCCACACAAGGGTGCCAAAGAAGAGAAGCTGCTCAGAAAAGGGTAGCACCAAGGGTCCTAGTGTGGTGATGTTGGTTTTTAGAGCATCACCACCAATCTCAATCAGGTCTTTGCTGATCTTTAGTCCCTTTAGTTTTTGCTCATCTTCTTCTTGGTACACACACCTAATTATGTGACAGATATTTATTATAAGTCACCAAAATCTAAATTAAAAAAGCAATGCTGATATAGTTGAGGAATGATGATTATTGATTAGGATGAACAATTTGGCAAGTCTTCCATTTTCATTAAAGTGGATTTTCCTTGTGGGACAATTTGTTTAAAGGAGGGGTCCAATGTGTCCCTTCAGTTATTATTAGACGGTTGGAGGATGGAACTAAAATGTCAACCCTCTTAAAAATACACTACGACATCTAATGATCTACGACATATTTTTGCTCAACCTTATTCAAGCCACTAGTTTGGTCATGTTTCAATCTCCATTTTCAGTCAGAATTGGTGTACGATGATGGTGATGTTGAACTTAATATGGGATGCAAATTACCCGAAACTTTCTACTCATAAGTCCAGTGTAACGAGTTATCTAGAATTGGTCAACACAAACAAACGGAATTTGTGACTCCTAAGGAAGATTAAATACTATAGAAGCTCTTCAGAGTCCAAATTTAGACGGCAGAGTCTTAATGATATATCCAAACAACCCTCTGTCTCGGCAATTTCAGTTCATCTCTTCTGGGCATTTTCTATTCATGGCTCCAGATTGAAAGTAAGTGTATTTTCCAAAAATTCAATTTAATCAAATAAATTATCATATTTTGCTTGTTTTTTAAAGATTTTTTTTTAAATTGGAATATATGTTTATAAATTTTTGTAATGATATTTATTTTTTAAACACAAAAGGCTTGCAAAATATCTTTTTATCGTTAGCCAAAACATAACGACTTGTGAAAAGAATATACAAAGTTATATTAAAGAGTCGTGATTAGATAAAAGTTGAAAACATTCTTTTGGAAAATGGCACAGTAATCTTATATATATATATATATATATATATATATATATATATATATTGTGTATGTGTAAAAAAATAAACAAAAAAAACTATAATTATGCGAAAATTATGTGTCATAGCACAAGCCAACAAACAATATTATGTGCTATTGATTAATTTTATTTTATTTTTCAAGAAAGTATAAGAGAGGAAACTGAGACGAAAAAGAGTGATTATCATAGTAAGAAAAGGAAATAAAAAGTAAAAAGGTTACTTTTTCCAGTGAAAAAAGAGAAGGAGATTTTCTTCTTGATTGGTTTGGAAAAAAAGGTAAACACACAATTCAGCAACTTGAAAATAAGAATAAAGTTTATAAGAAAAACAAGGATTTTTTAAAATAAAATATTATATTTATAATAAAATAATAATTTATTAGTGTCAATATAACTAGTGTAAGTTATCATTCCTATGAAGTTAATCACTAAAAGGAAATATCTTTTTAATAATACAATTAATAACAGTAAAATTTAAGTCAGTAAACAATATTTTAATGTAGTGTTTATTAATTGATTCTATAATTAACATGATTGTGAATATACTATTAAATTTCCAAACCAATATCTATCACACCAAATATTGAGGTTATGAGATTCAACAAAAAACAATGAGATAATATCATGACATACGAGTTAGTAATTCCTGCATAATCTGACATGGAGAAAACTCAATCAACATACCAAACCTAATACCCTAAAAAACTGAAAATTTTATGCATTTCCAACTAGATCAAAACTATTCCATTCCCATAATTATAACTATTTTGTTTAATAAAAAATCACACCTTGACAACTCTAAAATCAAATACATCAACATACAATTTTTTAATAATTTTTCATTTTTTTACATGGACCCATATTTCCCTATATAATCAAAAGATTATTTTTCTTTTTATTTTTTTTATAATCTAATTTAATTTTGTGTTGTGAAGGTATCTTGTTTAAACAAGTATTGAGAGTGAAAATTAAAAGAGTGAGAAGGTGAACCTGAAGCTACGGTCATCAGCACCCTTATGTGTCCGAACAATATGCTCAAGACGGTACTTTGCGCGGCTGTAGTCCCGGCGGCGGTTGGAGAGCATGACGGCGGAGCAACCCATTCGGAAGAAACAGTTAGGAATGAGCATGGACCTGTCCTTCCCCTGGTACCAGTTGTAGCCGACCATCTCAGTGCTCACCACCACCGCGTAGTTATTAGGGTTTGCTTGCAGAATGTCCTTAGCCAAGTCCACGGCTATGACTCCAGCACTGCACCCCATTCCCCCGAGGTTGTAGCTGAGGATGTTCCCCCGCATCTTGTAGTGGTTGATGATCATGGCAGAGAGCGACGGAGTGGGGTTGAAGATGCTGCAGTTGACAACCAGAACGCCGACGTCCTTGGGGCGGACGCGAGTTTTCTCGAAGAGCTCGTCCAGGGCACCAAACATGACCATGGAGGCCTCTGCACGACCCTCCTTCATGGTGGCGGTGTTCTCGGTGGAGGCTACGACGGCTTTGGGGATGTAGGTCTCGTCTCCGATGCCGGAGGACATTAACATCCTCTTTTGGAAGTTGAGACTCCCTTCGTCGAACTTCCCTGATTTTCTTGCTACTTCCATCAACTCCTCCCTTGACACCTGCCATGCCATGCAACGTATACTAATGTTACTTCATATTTTTCACACTCACTTCACTCAAATAACATTCACTACAACAAAATTAGTTACTAATTATTAAAATTCTAAATTTAATAATAAGATATTAATTAAAAAAACTATTTATCAATAATAAAAACTAATTTAAAAAACCATAATTTTTAAGTTTCTAAAATATCTCCAATTCCTCATTTTCTGTAATATATTCTTTTTTCATCAAAATTTGAGTTTTATTTTGATAAAACCATGCAGTTTATTAAAGATTTAAAAATCAACATATATTATTAAAGTATTAACTTCAACTTTTACGCGATTCTTTCTCATAAGTCTTTTTTGTCTTCTTTTTTAAAGTATATTATCTCTTACATTACTTTTTTTTAGCAAAGTAGTATTGTTTGTTTTGTAATTTTTACAGTCAATAAGCATTAAATATTATAAACTCTTAATATAATCTTAATTTTTTTTCTTGTAAGTATTTTTCAAAATGACTAACAAAAGTTAATTAATCGTTTTTACCACTTAAAACTTTTGATTTTTGTTTCAAGATAATTGGTTAGACTTTCAATATAAAGACTTTTGAAATTGTACTTAGTTGAGTGATTGAGACTTTTTTTTAGCGGAGTATCGGTACTTTGTTTTCGAGGTACTTATGTAGTATATAAAATTATTTCATGAAAATATAAATCAAGTAGTTAGAAATACTGAAACAGTATGAAAGAAATAAATTAAACAAGTTTTAATTTACCTGGAAAAGATTAAGCACCCTGAGTTTTTAAATGGAAAGAGTGAGTGATCTGATGAATCCCTATAATATTAAAGGTAATGTTATGAAAGTAAAACTTTCTTAATACATTTAATGTTATTTAACTAACTTTTTAATTGATGTTATTAGCTAAAATGTGTCTTTGTACACTAGAGAGAGAGAAACTAGTAAATATTTTCCTTTGAAAAACAACTTTTTATAAAAAGAAAAACAAATTGAAAAAACAATAAGTAATAAAGGTCGATACAATTGGTAAAGAAAGAAGCTCATATTCCAAAAGAAGGTGAGTTCAACTCCTCTTAGTATAAATATTTTTGTTAATGAATAATGTGTAAGTATTTCTATTTGAGTTGTTTCAGTTTTGAATTCTAATAAATCTCTAAGATTCATTTAGAAACGTCAAACTACTAGGTAAAAAATATTTATATTGAGATTAACCTTATTTTTTATTAAAAAATATATTTTTATTGACAAATAAATAAATTAAATGAAAAAGAATATTTTAAAGAATATTCGAACCAATATACACAAAAAGAGACTATATATCTCAAAACCAAATCCAATATAAAACAACATCATATAAACTAAAAAATAAATCATGTAGACATCCTATTCATCCTTATGTATGAGTTTGCTTTTACAAATAAATCTAACTAATTAAAATGATAAATATTCTAAAAAAATAAAACAAACATGTTGGGTAAAATTTAATTTTTTTTTTTAAATATGATCATGTTTTTAAAAATCTCAGATAATTAAAGAGGATAATTATTTCTTCACCTACCACAAAAATGTAATAAATTCTTGTGATTTTGGTTAGACATAAAATGCATTAACCTATTAAATACTATGGTACCAATATATATTCAGATTACCTTAAGTTGTTTGTAATTATTTTAATATATATACTAACTAAATAATAAATTTATAATAATGAAATACAAATTAAGTATATATTATTAGGGAGACAACATTTAAAACGGATCCAGAGGAATTTAAGCTAACCAATGAGAGCACTGTGTTTGGATAAACCAAAAGAGAGAGGGTAGTGAATCAATGGACCAATGGTGCTGAAAATTCTTTTGGGTATAATCAAGCATTTATGAATGAAACAAGCACGGTGATAATGAATCCAAAGAAAGAAAAGCAAAAAGATGGTTGAAAGTGTTAGTTACCTTGAGTTCATCATCGGGTTTATAGCATGCAAAATCAATGAGGTAAATGGGGCGTGGGCGTGACATGAAGTAAACAGACAAGGTGAAGACGAAGACGCCAAAGGAAGCAAGAACAGTGGCAAGGTCGTAACGCGCATCTTCCCAGAGCTTCTTCCACAGGTCCTCTTTGCTCAGGCTTCCAACCTCAGCACTGAACACCACCAGAAGAACGGGTATGGTCAACAGGTATATGCCATGGTTTATCAGATAATGGTAACCCAATTTCACGTATTTGAGGTTCACCGATTGAAGAAAATCCGGCAAACGCCTCCTAACCCTAACGGAGAAGGTCAAGGAGCCGGCGTTTGGTCCAGATGATTCGATCCCACGGTTCACAATCTCCGCCGAGAAGAGATCACGTTCGCTGGCCATGATTAAGAGAGATGGTACAATATTGTGAGTATATATATGTATGATATATACTCACAATTTATGTGGGATTGTGATTGTGTGTACATGTATTTATATTTATAGTAGGAAATTGATCATAGAAAAGGTGGGTGAAAAAGAGTTAATGCCAGCACCTAATTGATGTTTGTGTAGTTGAGACTTTTCAACGGCCTTAATTTCTTCATTTAATGTAAGTGGGTGCCTCAGTTACAGTCCTAAACCAGAGGGGTCATTGTATCCACTACTGTTTCTTAACTTTTTCTTTCTTTCTATCTTCCTCTTGTGCAAGGAACAAAAACAAAATGAAAAGGGAAATTTTGTTACATTTATATCAATCAACTTGTTTCTCTACTCTCTTGTGAACAATGAATGTTAGATCTAATTGGTCACACCAGCTGGAAGAACTGGCCCTCCACGTGTAAACATATGCAGTTGGTGCAGTTTAGCCTACCTTCTTCATTACCATACCCTTCTCTTTCTCTTCCTCTCCCTCTCCTCTCCTCTCCTCGTCACTTACCTTTATGCAAAACAAACTCAGCATAGATGTTGACACCACCCTCCTTCTCTTGTATAATTTCATCACAGTAACTTATCAGAAATATAACTCATGTTACTTTCTTCTTGGATTTTCGTATATAACTCATGTGTCCTCCTCACTTTTGATCATTGGACTAGTTTTGTTTTCTTCTTCCTTCTCTCTGCCTAAGTACAAACAAATTGTACGTGACTTCTCGTTGACGTTTTCCTTAACCTAATTTCTCATTCTCTTTTATCCATCAGTTAAAATCTATGAAGCTCGGACACTCCTCATAAATAACGTATCGTATCGGACACCGACACTCGTATGACACCTGTAGGATATGTATCCGTGAAGTGTCCAATTCAAAAAGTATTTGTTAGATTTCTGACAATTCTATTACGGTTCTAACACAATTTTAAAAAGAAAAAATATATTAATTTTCTAAAAAATCAAATTTTATTCTATAAATTGTTATTATGATTATAAAAAATAAGAAACAAATTCTTGTGAATCAATCATGAAAAACTTATTTCTACTCCAAAAAATAATCTAAAACATACTTGTACACATAAACCTTTATTGGCGATTTATATAATTCATAATTATATAATATATAGATTTGTGTCCCATGTATTACATTTTAAAAAATTTACGTATCTTCATATCCGTGTCGTGTAAGTGTCTATGCTACATAGGTTAAAACTGTGTTTCCTTTTTAATTTATTAAATTAAATAATAAAGACTAATTTTAACTATATATATATATATATATTTATATAAAGCTGTGACAGAAATATAAATGTGCCAACGCTAACCTAGCCTGTGGTGGAGATGAAGGGGCGTTAATGGCGCCAGCAAGAGAATGAGATGAGAGTCACGGTTGAGATGGGAAGTTATAATAACAGGTTGTGGATTTATTGTCAGTTGGTATAATACAATGAATATGATTCAATGAAAAAGGTTATTTTTTTTATAGAAAATTTGGTATTGTAACTTTAATAAGTTTAGATACAGATGTATTCCATTCAAACTGCTAAAGAATTTTTAAAATTTAAAAGATTTGGTAAATGTAATAGTAATATTTCAAACATTAGGATTTTGTAATTTAAAATTTCAAAGCATTTAAGAAATTTAAAATATTTTATACATTTTAAAAATGATATTGCAAGTATATATTTTATCTTTTCATAGTTAAGTGTGTTTTAGTTATTATCTAACTATACAAGATTATGATGAATCAAAATATATTTTAGTGTTGTTATTACGATAAATCATCCATATACAAACAATATTTGATTCTAAACTACTACACCATTATTAAAAATAACAAACATATTTTTTATTTGTCGTAGATTATTTTAAAGTAGAAAAAGTATTAAGCATCCAATAAAAATACATAAAGTATGGATGGAATAAAAAATAATTATCAGACTAAAAAAATAGCAAATAAATAACAAAGTTTGGATTAAAATATAGAAGTAATATAAATTATAATAATTAATTAATTGTCTCTTACTTATTATCCTTGTATAGCATTTATTTACAATTCCATGTACTACCTCCACTTTATAATTTAACTTATATTTATATTTAACTTAATTATTTTCACATAAATAATTAATAAAAAGTTTCTTATCATTGTAATATGTTCCAACTTCCAACACTCCAAATCTTTACCTTTTTATTTAGAAATTAAGAAAATCATTTAATATATTTTTTGGTAATTTTGATATATTATTACTCAAATGTCTAATAAAAATTTCCTAACACTAGAATTCTTCCACCCTTCCTTTAGCCATTAAAAGAATTGATGGATTTATTGAAATTTTTTACTTGTAAAATAAAAATAAAATTAAGAAATATTACTTTTGTTAATTTTTTCCTTCTATTTTATTTTTCTAAAAAAATTCTAATATTTAAATTAATTATCAATTTATTAACCATAAATGAATGTAAACCATGTTGTTGAAAACTGGTCTGGTCACATTTGTATGATTTGTTTTACGTTTCTAGTTTCACGGTCTTTTTCAATATTTTGATCTTTTGATTACATGACATGGTATATTTGATTGTACTCCAAAGTTTAAGTTAGTTGTAAGTTCAATTAGTATTTTGAGGATTCTCAATCATTCGATAGTACATGATTAAAGGAAAATATTTAAAAATTGATAAAGTCAAAATTTAAAGATAAATAAAAAAGTTTTTTTTTTTAACAATTAGGTATAATAATGTTAAATCAAGTTGATCAAAATATTTAAAAAAATGAAAACTCATTATATTTAAAAATTGAAAACTCTTTATATTTTAACTTTGATGAAGGTCTTGAATTTTACGTGTAGTTAACATTAATTTATGTATATATGCATTTTTATGTCAATGAATTTTAATATTTTTCAAATAAGCTTTAAAAAATAGGTCAATAATATAATAATCAAATAAATTAAAACTTAATTGATTTTATGGTAAATTGTAAGTGATGTATTAATAGATAATATGTTATTTTATACTATAATTGAATATATATATATATATATATATATATATATATATATATATATATATATATAAATAAAGTGACTTAATCAATATTTCAGATTCAATCATTTATATAGAATTGATTATCAATTAAATAATCTATTAGATTATATTTATAGTATTTTTTTTATAAATTATTATGGCTTTTTTATTAGTAATTATTTTGTTACAATAATCAATTATATTTATTAAAAATTAATTTTGTATAAGAATATTTTTATTTAAAAAATAATCAATTACGAACATGTTGGGTCATGTTAAAGAGGATATAGTGAGGATATTCATCATCAATAGTTCATAAATAAAATTAATATGAGATATTGTCTAAAAGATTAAGAAAATGAGTTTATGGTATTTTTCCTTACATGTTACTCAATTTTTTTATAGTTCTTCAACTCAAAACTTGGATTTTTTTTTCTTACATGTCTCTTTTGTATTGAGATATTTCTCCTTGAACGGAAATATTTAACTATCAATTTTAATACCATTGTTGAGTCTTTCTGAGGAGGATACATTTGAGAGATTAATTACCAATAAACCAAGATTCAAACCTATATAAAATATTATGATACTACATTTCAACTCAAAATCTTAAGACAACGGTTTAGAGTTGTTTTCTTTATATTTTGTTAAACTTTTAATGAAAAATCAGACTCATTTAGATTCTTAATACACTATAAGAAATTCATTAAATAACCATCAAAATTAGAGATAAAAAATAATTAGTCACTATAATAACTAAATTAGATATTAATTTAGAGACTACAAAATTTATTTGTATCTAAGGTGATTTCTATTATTAATAAAAAATCATAAAATAATTTTTAAATTGGTATTTAAATTAACTACTAATATTTTAGATTCTAAATTGGTCTCAATTAGTCTTTTAGAGACTAATTTAAAATCTAAAATATTAGTAGCTATAAAATCTTGGTAGCTAATGGTTAGATATCAATTTAAAAACTATTATATAATTTTTTTTATAATAATAAAAACTATTTTAAATATCAATAATTTTTTTAGTCTCTAAAATGATTTTTAATTTAGTCTAATAATAACTAATTATTTTTAATTTTTAAAAAATGGGAATTTTTGTTGTATCGATAGAAAACGCTTTGACTTTCGATAACTATAAAAGAAAATTACTTTTGATCGTAAGTATTGGCTAAGAGTTTTGACTTTGATGACATTTGTTGAAAAATATGGCATAATCTCTTACTTTTTAATCTTTATAGAATATCTATCACTTCATGTCATATATCTTCTTTAACATTTCCATATCTTTGTTTCGAACTTTCTATACACTTAGGTTTGACGCCTTCAAGTAAAAAGTTTCTATATGATGTTCTACTATTTTTGTATGGGTTTTTAAGTTATTAGTGTACATATTCCATTTATTGCATGTTTCACAATTGAAATGTGATTGTAGTCAAATATTCAAGGTAAAATGTAGATTAAGGTAAAATGTATAAAATTATTTATATTAATATTTTCTTAATAAATTTTTCTTTTATTTCTCATTTCTTTATGTTATTTTGTTTTGGTTGCACTTGTGTTTTTTGATATTACATTTCTGGCATCAAGAATTATAAGATTTTTTTATATTTATTAATCATACACATACAAATAATTTAAATACCAATTCAATGTACAACATATTTTCCTTACAAATAATAATAATTATAATTTTTTTATCAATGTAATAAATAAAATAATAATAATAATAATAAAAATAATAAAAAACAATAATAAAATAGAAAGTAATGACCAAAATAATAAAAAGAGAAAAAGTACATAAATATAAGAATGAATGAGAAGATTTTTTTTTTATTATTATTACTCATGTATTTATCCCTCATAAAGTTGAGAATGCCTAAGGTTCAAGGTGACTATCGGTATTCTATAATCAGAGTTCTAATTACCATCAATGTTAATCATGAGTTGAACTGTAAATTCAATGAGCTATATAATTACTGAGTGATTCTTTATGAGTCATAATGACTATCATGGACCACTATTCAAAGAGTCTATAAATACAAACTCTCTCGTTGTAATTACCATCAATGTTAATCATGAGTTGAACGGTCAATTCAATGAATTATAATTATTGAGCGACTATTTATGAACCATAATGACTATCATGAACTACTATTCAAAGAGTTTATAAATACAAACTCTTACATTTTATTTTATCAATATACTTATTTTCAATACATATATAATATTTTTTTTATTCTTACTAAAATAAGCGTTTCAACATCATTCTCAAATTGACTTTTTTATACGAAGACCATCTAAAAAATTCACCTATAAAATTTGTTTGAGATCCTAAGTATTGTATTCTCCAAACACATTAATGGTAAGAACAACTCCTAATATTAAAAAAAATTCAAAATAAAAATAGAAAAGTTTATAATCACATTAAATTTATACAAATTCAATTTGAAATTTGTATAACATTAAATACTGGATAACTTTTTTCGTCTTTTAAAATCACTGCTCAATTTTATTATCTCTAAAAAATACTAACTGAAAATGGCATTAACTCTTTCTATAATAGAAAAGGTTTTAAAATTGTTTTAAACATATTTCCTTAAAGTATCACGTGGAGATAAGTTTAAAAATTTAAAAAAGTAGTACAGGCATGAATGGATGAAAAACATAGAGGGCAAAAACAAGACACAGAGGACAACCGTATCCTGACAAGACAACATGAGATGCAGTTTTTAGAGTGATCTGTAACCTAAAATAATAACGCGCCTTTAAGAGCTCGCAGAGCAGAAATTTATTGTAGCTTTCTGTATCTCATCTAACTTTTTCTCTTCTCACGGCTATTTTACTTTTTGCAGTAATCATAATCCAAATCATTTTACTTCATAAATTTGGTATTTTAATTTAGTTTTCATTTAAAAAAATTATTCTATTAGATGTTTTAAAAAAAAAATTAAGTGCTTTTTCATATGAATAGACGGTGTGATCGCTACTTTTCGTCTTCAATTCACCTATCAATTAATTTTTTTTTCAGTCAACTTGTTTTTTTTCCTTTTTTAAGATTAAATTCATCAATTTGTAATATGCATTAAGTTGAAGTTAAAATCAGATGACAGACAGTTATATGAAAATGAAAATATTGTAAACAAATTGAAAATACTTATAAGAAACCGTAAAATAGAAAGAAAAAAAAACTGACTTTATCCCTCTGCATTTCTCTTTCTCCTTGAAAGAGTACTAGAGCACTTAGAGAGAGAAAGAGAAAAAGATAATACACAAAGAGAGAAATATTATTTCTAATATATTGGATATATATAGAAGATGTATTTATAAAGGAGAAAGTATGTCCTACATGAAAGGTGTAGTATACTTTTTGTTAACGGTTAAGGAAGGTTTATCAAACACCCTAATTTGAAAGAATGAAAAGGTGAGCTAGAACATGTTTGCAATTTGAAATTGGGATGGTAAGTGAATGAGAATGAGACTCTTAGCAAGAACATGGTCTCTGGCAAAGTGCAAGTCCAATTCAAAACACTCAAATTATCACAATATAGTATTGGCGTAGGAAGAGTGATATGAAGCTCATGCAAGAGAGATTTGATCCAAATCACGTCAGCTAGGGCAGCTGCAACACTCCTATATTCTGCTTTTGTGCTGCTCTGAGAAACAACTTTTTGCTTCTTTGAAACCCACGGAATAAGATTATGACCAACGAAGATGCAACAACCAGTGGTATATTTGTGATCATCCAAGTCGGTTGCCCAGTCTGAATCGCTAAATCTAGTGATGGAGAACGTGGGAGAAGAATGGAGACCATGAGAGGAGGTACCGACTAGGAAACGAAGAATACGTTTAACAACTTTCCATTGACTCAACTGAGGTTGGTGCATGTATTGACAAACTCGATTGACAAGAAAGGATATTTTTGGACAAGTGATAGTAACATATTGTAAGGCACCAACAATAGAACGAAAAAAGGTTGGGGCCTCAACGGATGTAGAACCATCAACAGTAAGGCGAAGAGAGGAAATCATGGGTGTAGGTTGTGGCTTAGCATAAAGCATATTGGTGCGTCGTAAGAGATCATGAATATATTTAGACTGTGAAAGATGAATGGAATCATTGGCACACCAAGTAACTTCCACTCCTAAGAAATAATGCAAGTGACCAAGATTCTTCAGAGCAAAGTGAAAGCTGAGTTGGTGGATAAAATCCTGCACCAAGATAGAGGAATTACCAGTAACCAAGATATCATCAACATAGATAAGAATAAACAAGGTGTCAGAAGAATTAAACCGTGTAAACAAAGAGGTATCACTTTTAGAAGGAAGAAAGCCCATTTGGAGAAAATTGGTGGAGAGTTTCTGGAACCATGATCGTGGAGCCTGTTTGAGACCATAGATAACTTTGTGTAAACAACAAACCTGAGACAAGTCAGTGGAAGAAAACCCTGAAGGTTGTTGCATATACACAGGAAAATCCAACTCACCATAAAGGAAAACATTATTGACATCTATTTGATGAATAGGCCAACGAGAAGACAAAGCAACTGTAAGAACAATACGAATGGTAGTTTGTTTGATGACAAGACTAAAGGTGTCAGAAAAATTGTGGCCTTCACGTTGGTGGAAACCTTTGGCAACAAGACGGACTTTGTATCGCTGAAGAGTACCATTTGCTTTGAATTTCCATTTAAAGACCCATTTGCACCCAACAAGATTGGCATTAGAAGGCAACGAAGTTAGTGTCCAAGTGTTGTTTTGTAGGAGAGCATCATACTCAGATTGCATGGCACAAAACCAATAAGGTTTAGCCATAGTTTGTTTATAAGTAGATGATTCAAGAAGATCATCATAACAGAGGTATGAAAAAGTTTAGGTTTGAAAATACCAGTTTTGGCATGAGTAAACATTGGATGAGCGTTAGTAGTTGGCACAGGTGGAGGAGAGATGGTGGTAGTGGGAGATGACACCAAAGGAAGAGGGGACACTGAGAGGCGTGGTGAAGTAGTGATAGCAGCGGACGTAGACTCATGTGAAGAAGAAACAATAGTAATAGGTGCAGTAAAGGAGGCAAAAATATCAGTGGAAGTGCCATTGTGAATGAAAGGATTGTTAGGCAGAAAGAAGGGAAATAGAGACTCATTAAACAAAACATTGCAGGATATTACCATCTTACCAGTAGATGTTAGGCAAATGTAACCTCGTTGCTTGTCAATATAACCAAGAAACAAACATAAAGAAGAATGAAAATCAAATTTGTTTTGATTAAAAGGGCACAACAATGGGTAACAGACACACCCAAAAACTTTGAGAATGTTAGTTAGGTTTAATAGAAAACAATTTTCATAGGGACTAAGGTTATCTAAAACAGGGGTAGCTAACATGTTTATGATGTAAACAACAGAAGTAAAGGCCTCAACCCAAAACGTGAGAGGCAAAGAAGAAGCGACAAGAAGAGCAAGCCCAGTTGCAACGATATGACAGTGTTTTCTTTTTATGGAACCATTTTTTTGGTGTGTGTGGACAAGTGAGGCGATGATGGGCAACGCCAAAATTACATAACATTTTTGTTAAAGAGATAAATTCTTTAGCATTGTCACTTTGAAGACTTTTGATAGTAAAACCAGTTTGGTTTTCTGCAAGAAGTTTAATTTGTAAAAAAAAACACTAGAAACCTCAGATTGATAAGATATAACCAAGTAAACATGGAAAACACATCAAGAAAAACAATATAGTATAAAGAACCATTGGTGAAAGAAGTATGTGAAGGACCCCATATATCAACAAAAATTAATTGCAGTGGTGTAGTGTAGAAAGTGAGAGAAGGTGAAAACAGTAATTGGTGAGATTTAGCCTTAGCACAAGAATCAAAGAATTCAATAGTTTTAGCACGTAGAACATAATGAACACCGTGTTTTGAGGCATGTCCAAGGCGTTTGTGCTAAATATCATAATTGTTCACAATGGTATTAGAATAAGCAATATTAATAGAAGCTTGTATATGAACTGATGGTGCCACAGTGCGTTTTAAGTGTGGAAAAATATAAAGACCATCAATAACTTTTACTTGGAGAATTATCTGTTTTGTAATATGATTTTTTACAAAGCAATGATAAGCAAAGAACTCAAAAAAGACTCAATTATCTCGTGCAAACTACGACACACTTAAAAGATTTTGATTAACATAAGGCACAATGTAAAAGATTTTATGTAGTTTAAAAAAGTGATAGGAATGAGGAGAAGAAAGAGAAGCAGAGCCAAAATCACGAACGAACATACTTGAACCATTACCAAGGTGGGCAAAATCATTACCAGTATAGGTGGTTTGTTGGAAAAAACTGATGAATCACCAGTGTCAAGATACTAGAAAGGATCTTGAGTAGTTGACGGTGTAGATGGAAGGCTCAGATTGTTCAAGATTAGTTAAAGATGGGAAGAAAGTGATATTAGCAAATATATCAGTGGGCAACTTATTATCAGATCGAGTCCAACAAGTGAGGCAATGTGACCATACTTAAAACAAAGCTGACATTGGATGCGGGTAGACCACGTAGAGGAAGATTGGTCAATCCAAGAAGTGTGTGGGTTACGAAAAGATTGTTGACGTTGGTTTGTTAGATGACCAAAAAGACTCATGACCACCGCAAAAAGAATTGCAACGAAAGGTAGTGGTGGAAGAAGGTGAAGAGGACCAGTTGGTAGAAGCAACATTAGCTTGAATGAATGAATGCTCAAGAGACTGGTGTTTCTCGAATCTTTCTTTTTGTGCTAAAAGCAAAGCTTCAATATCCTCAATGGTGTAAGGATCAAGACGAGAGAGGTGATAAAAGCATTATATTCTCCAGGAAGGCCATCCAAAACAACGTTGATATGATCTTCAGAGGAGACGGTAGAACCACTGACAACAAGAGAATCCACCACTTTATTGATGTCAAGAAGATAGGTAGAGATCGAACAATGACACTTAGTAGAAGTTTTGAGCTGGAGCTTGAGTTTGCGAATTTTGGCGCAAGTGTGGGAAGCATAGTAGACCTTCAATTTGTCCAGAGCATAATCCAACCTTTTACGTTAGCATAGAAGTGGACATGAAGGTAAGAAGCCAAGCAACAAGCAGATGATCTTGTTGCTTGTGAAGAAGAAAAACAGAACTGGGGGTGGTGGACTCAGGAAGAAATTGTGGAGGGATGAAAGAGGATTCCAAGAAAGAAAGAAGATTGAGATCCTCAACTTGGGCAAGAACTTGTTGACTCCATACAAGAAAATTATCATCTATGAGTTTGAGAGAAAGAGCAATGAGAAAAGTGTGAAGGTGAACAGAGGAAGTGGAGGGAGAAGAAATTGTTATATCTGAGGGTGAAGAGGAAGAAGAAGACATGGTTGGGAAAAAAAATTTGTGGCTCTTGATACAATGAAAGAGTAACAGAGCAGCTAGAGAGAAAGAGAAATGCAACACACAAAAAAAGAGAGAAATATTATTTTTTATATATTGGCACATATAAAGAAGAGGTATTTATAAAGGAGAAAGTATGCCCTACGTAAAGGGCGTAGTGTACTTTCTTTTAACACTTCTCTCTTTAATTTCTCCTCCATAACTCATCTATTTCAAAATCTGATTATACTTTGCAGTAGCTGAGCAGCCACGCTACATGTCTATCTGATTAGATTTTCAAATAGAGTAAGTTTATTTTACTCTAAGATCCTTTATTCTCTATTTTTTTCCCTTAGGATTTAGTCATCAATCTTAATGGGGACAGTTGAGAAAAGTGTTCATCTCAACTTGTTTTACCACTTACTAAAATTTGGTAATGTTTGGATAACTTGTTTTAGATCCCTAAATTTTAGAGTGATCCCATACCTAAACAGGAATTTCCTCAGGATAGAAATTACAAGTAAGGGAAGTTATATATGTTTTTTCAATAAAACAGTAGATAGTTTATTTAAATAACAAGTTAATCTAGTAATTGTATACATGTTAGGTTATAAAGTTTGTTAAACTGAATTTGGTTATAAGTTTATATGAGTATGAATTTGAAATTAACATTTAATTGATTTGAGAAATCTTAAATGATGTATGTGTATGAGTGATTGATATGCATTGTATGTAAATGAAATGTGTTGTATATGATTGACGAAAGTTGCATGAACTTGATGTCATACATTCAGGGTAATGTATGAGATGTTATGTTTTGGTACATTAAGTATGAAAAGCCTACGAATAGGGATCATTTGGCTTCACTTATGATCTAAGTCACGTAGACTAAGGTATCAGCTGGTGAGAAGCTGAAGAGGAAGTTCATACACACCGTGACCACTTGTAGTCACATGGTATCACTACAAGAAAAACACGAATTATATACGGAATATTACATACGGATTAAAATCTGTATGTAAAATCAACATTACATACGGATTTTTAATAATATTAATAATAATAATAATAATATTAATAATAATAATAATATTAATTATAATAATAATATTAATAATAATGTTAATAATAATGTTAATATTAATGTTAATAATAATGTTAATATTAATATTAATAATAATGTTAATATTAATATTAATAATAATATTAATAATAATGTTAATATTAATATTAATAATAATATTAATATTAATAATAATGTTAATATTAATATTAATAATAATATTAATAATAATGTTAATATTAATATTAATAATAATATTAATAATAATGTTAATATTAATATGTATAAATTATGTTAATAATAATAAGTATAATAAAAATGACAATAGACCAAATAACTTGTCTAGTCTAGTGGTTAACGCTTCCCTAGTCCTTGGAAGGACTTGGGTTCGAGTCTTAGCTGTATTTGTAATGCAGAGTAGAGAGAGATGAATTATGAAAGAAAATTGAATTTTTTTGTTGTTTCTAAGTTATACAAAATATAAATTTGATTTTATAATGTAATATGTGATAATCAATCTCATGACTTATGACTCATATTCTTATTTTTTTTTTAGTGTGGTGTCAATATCATTTCTCAAATTAAATATTAGAATTGTTTTTCATTGTTGGTATTAGATATTTTATTTTTATCGACAAATAATAATGACATTAAAGTAGAACATTTAAGGGATATTTCAACCTATGTACAAAACAAGGCCTATTAATCTCCTGCATTAGTTCCACCTACAACACAATCTTGACTAATCAAATACCTCAACTTACAAAGATAAGATAATAGTCTAAACCCCTTTCTTCAATTTTACATAGTTTCATTCCCCCCATTTAAACTCATGTTGCACACAATAACTTTACAAAGATAAATCATTAAACACAATATCAAAATATCTACCATCTAGTTTACAAACTTCCATCGCACTAATATAAGCTCTTGCTGCACACGGTGATCATAAATATCAGACATCTAATGTGCACTAGAGTCTGTGTCTTGTGTATTTCACCTACAATAATAAATACATCTAACACGAATATACGACAACACCTACACATATCCACTACATTGATGACATTGTATTGATCTTAGAATACCCAAAACATGTGATAAATCATAAGGTTGATCCACACATATTACCCCTATAAGAGTCAAAAGTATGATACCAACTAATGAGAAGACAAGAATATAATTATTATGATATTCAATTTAGAGAAGATATTATATGATACTCAATAAATATGAGATTGTAAGTCATAAGTCATGGAATTGATTACCACATGTTACCATGATAAAATCATATTTGTGCTCTTACATCCTAGAACTCCATAAAATTCTTAAAAAAAAATCATTTTGCTTTCAAAATTCATATAAATTCATTAGAAGTAAATGCTTTTATAGACTTGATTAGTTAGGATCGTCTAAATTTCACTACAGTTTCAATATTTAATATCCACTCTCTTTAATGTTCAGTGTATATATAATTATATATATGTATCAATATATCCTATCCTGGAGATTATATTAAAATCCCATTAATATGGGGAGAGGGTAATGCATCTAATTTTTTCTCTCACTTGAGTGTGGTTACCATACACACACATACTCAACCAGGGTTATGTTTCATAAGGAGCAGGAAAGATAATTACTCAATGGTTTTGTCTACTTCCCTGTTATGTAAAATACAAGAAATTTAAAAAAATAAATTAAATTCAGTTATTTTACCTGAAGTGAGTTTTTAAAATAGTTAACAAAACTCAGGGTCTTTTCAGTTACATTTTCTTCTTCAAAAGTTAAAACAAATAATTAAGAACTTTGAAAAGTATTTTAATAAAAGTAAAAGAAAATGTTGTTAAGTGAGAATCCGTGAGTCAAGTAGCAGCAACTTTTTGTCTTTAACAGCTGAAGGAACAGGCGAATCGTGAATATAACCATCAATTTTGGACAGATAAATTGGATAAACTGAAGTAGCTGCTTGAAAATGAATTTGACTTGGTTGAGACATTATGTGTTGACTTAATTCATTAGTTACAAAATCAATATTGGGTCAAGCAGCAAAATCATCATATTCTTATTGAAAATGAAGGATGTTACCCATGACAGTGAAAATTCATTTTGACTCTAAGAATCTCGAATCAGAGCAAGTCTGGAAAATATTTGCATCAAACATAGCGAAATTCTGGAAGTTGAGTGAGTCATTTTTAGAACAAAAAAAAAAAAAACTTTAACATAAACAGAAATGATACCCAGGTTTAGCTAAGAGTAATGGCGAAAAATACTTATCTAGGAAAAATAGAAAATATTTAATAAAAAACTAAAAATCTCTTCATACAATCTAATACTATAAATATTAACATTTTTCTCACGTTTTATACCAAAATACTAAATAGTAATTGTTGTATAAATTTTCTCAATGTATAATTACCTTCTTTTTTCTATGTTTAAGGTTAATATTCAATTTATTACACTGATTTTTTTTTATAAAAAATGATCTCTTTTGTTAAATCTTCAACGTTAATTGTTGTTGATGTTGCAAGTGTGTGTTACACACATGTCTACACATCAGAGTTTCGTCATTATCCTCAATCCTAAACCTTTTTCTCTCCCCTAACCTTAACCATCTTTCTTTGGCTTTGGCGACCATTCTCGTAACAATGACTTTTTTTCCATCATTTATCATATCATTCCTCGTAGTAAAAAACATTTACCCAAACTCAATGTCCATTCTCACTTCGGCAACAAATGGGCCACCATAGCCCGTTTGCTCTAGGGTAGAACCGCAATCAACCATGAAGGACGACCACCCTCCAACACTTAAGTCCATCAATATAGGTGCGATCATCCCGTCTTCGGCCTACATCAACCCTTCCACACATGTTTATTAAATTTATACCAACACCAATTCAACTATGTTGGGATACAATAGAAAATCAACACTAAGTGTCCAGTTAAAGATAAATTAAATTGAAATGAAAGGGCTTAAAAACAACAAACTTTAATGAAAATTATTTATTAAAAAAAATACCAATCGAGGTAGGTAAGTGCATTAAGGGTCCTAAATGATGGAGAAATGTTTGGCTTTCTTAATTGTGGTTGTGTTTTTCTCCTGTGCTTTTGTGGTCTCAATGTTATGTTGTTACCTTCAAAAGTCCAGAGTTTTCTTTCCTCAACAAAAACAAAGCCTCAGGTGTTAATTAAAAAAGCACATTGTATGACTTAACTTATGATGTTTTTTGTTCTTTTTCTTTTTCTTTCCCCAAAAAATGGATTAAACCGTAGATAGAGAAAATGGGTGTGTATGAGAACACAGTTTTTCAATTCAGAGGAAACCATTGTTGCTCCTCGCCTTTCCCGAGTGACATACTGATGTTGGTGCATTGGAGGAGGAGTTAGTTTCTACGAAAGAAGATGCTTAGGGTTAGGATAGAGGGGATAAAAAAGTGTTTAGGGTTAAAGATAATTTCGAGACTCTAGAAACATGTGTGTCACTTGTAATTGTCACGTCATCAGTAATCAACATTAGTAGATGAACAAAGTTGTATACTTAAGACTAAATTATTATTTTTTTAAAACTACTATAATAAATTAAATATTGACATTAAATATAGATAAAAAAAAATATAATTATACCTTTTTCTAGTGTTATAGAGTGTGAGCAACCCAAACTCAAAAGCACTCTACATTAAATTTGGTGTGTTGAATGACATGTGAAATGGTGATGCAAAATCAAGCTATTTTAAGTACTTGAGAATGATCAAATTTAACAAAAAAAATGGTTTGGCCAAGAACTCAACTTGTCATGTGAAAGAAGAAGCACATTTAAGAAATGGGTACAAAACATTGCCTTTTAAAGGAAAAGGCAAGGCAGTTAAAAAAAAAAAAAAAATTAAATTAAATAAATTTGATTGTATATTAATATTTTAAAAAAAAATAATGCACAATTTTTTTTAAAATGTTAATTAAAGTTCAAATAAAATTTAAATTAAAATAAAAAATTATTATAAAATTTAATAAATTCAGTACATTTAACATACTGTTTCCTTCTTTTATAAGTATTAATAGGCTTTAAATTTTTTATTTAGTCCTTAAAATTTAATGAGTTGATGTCTTTAATTCTTAACTTTTAACTATAAATTGTCATTTTGTAACATTTTTGAACAACTGGTGACCAATCTAGGAAAAAATTATGCATGTTTGGTCTATTTATTTCTTGTCAAGTGATCAAATCAACACAACAACTATAACAACTGTATTTAATTTAAGTGGACTACACCACCTAATCACAGGACTAAGTCAACTACTAAATTGTTAAATATACTATTCATTACAATGTCCTCTTAATCATTTTCTTAAATGTTTTTTTCCTTCCTACATTTTTTAGATTGAAAGTTTACTTTTATTTTTAAGTGGTATCTTTTGTTTATGTTAACTAATTTATGTAAATAAACGAGAAAGCTAACATAATTAAAGTACATATATTGTTATTTTAAAAAAAAGTATAAATGTTATATAATAATATAAAACAAATATATTTTTTATTTTTTATTATCTTCCCTAAAGGTAACGAAATTTAGGACAATATGAGTCGATCAAACTTTTGTCTTTTGAATAAGTTTTCTATTATTTTAGATATTTAATTCTCCTTTTTGTTTTCTTCTGCATGTGATATATGAGTTAAAACAATAATATACGTTAGTTTAGGTCATAGTGACGTGACTGGGTTAAGCCTTTTTTAAAAAAATTCTTCTATTTTAAGTTTTTTTCTTGAATAGTACAAAAATTAAACTAATATAAAATTGAATTTATTTTAGTAAAATTTCAAGTTATATAACTCAAAATATTTAATGTAAATTTTAATTTAAGTATAACCATTTTTGTTTTTTTGAATTGAAGTCGCAGTTAAAATAAATTAAAACCGTTTATTTAAATATAATTTTTTTCATTGTAAATTTATTATTTTAAGCACGGTTAAAAGAAATGGGATCATTTCAATAAATTAAAAAATAATAATTCGCCAACCCAACATGGACATTAGGCACACTACCAAGCAAGAACAAAATGTTAACAAAAATTTGATGATTTCCCCTGTTTGATGGGTTGCATGAAAAACTTTCACGGGTACATTAAGAACATAAAGCGTTGCTAACAGGTGAAGTAAGCCCAGCAATAGCGTTGTTGGGCCTTGGCCTTTTTGCTAGGTCCCTTGTTGTGCCAATTTGTACAGATATTGTTTTATTTGGTATTGGCTAAAATATAAAAATTAATACAGTAAGCTAAAATTAGTAAGGTTATGATTTAATTAATCAGAATCTTGACTTTACCGAAAAATTTAACGTAAAATTAAGTTTTAAAATAAATAATTACTGAAAATTTGGAAAGATACGGATAAGTTTTAAATATGATGAAATTACATGTTTTAAAAGAAAAAGAGAGTATAATATATATCCTTTTGTTAATAAATAAATGTTCAAATTTATAATAAATAATAATTTATTAACTCATAACAAATATAATTTAATCTTAAAATTTAATTAATTCTGATTAATGTCATCTTTTGAGTCATGTCTAGTTAATACAGTAAGCTAAAATTAGTAAGGTTATGATTTAATTAATCAGAATCTTGACTTTACCGAAAAATTTAACGTAAAATTAAGTTTTAAAATAAATAATTACTGAAAATTTGGAAAGATACGGATAAGTTTTAAATATGATGAAATTACATGTTTTAAAAGAAAAAGAGAGTATAATATATATCCTTTTGTTAATAAATAAATGTTCAAATTTATAATAAATAATAATTTATTAACTCATAACAAATATAATTTAATCTTAAAATTTAATTAATTCTGATTAATGTCATCTTTTGAGTCATGTCTAGTTAATACAGTTAAAACTTAAATTTTACTGATTTTTGTTAGTGGAATATTGAAATTCTCCAAAAGATTAATAACAACTAATCATGATTGACCTTGTAGCAAAACCTGAAGTAATTACGACATTTTAAAATAAAATAATATTATTTTATCCTATAATGAACTAATAATGACTCGTTATAATAATTTTTTTTACAAATATTCATAAAATTTAAATTTTAAATTAGGAACGAAAATCAATCTTTATAAAAATAAAAAAAATATATTTAATTCTTTATAATATTATTTTTATATTTATCTTTTAACTTTAATAACATTTAACGAATATTATAACCAATGTTACTAATGAATAACGAAAAATGAACAAATGTATCAATCAAAACAAATTATAAATACTTAATTAATTATCATTATTTTCAAACACACAAGTGTTAATACCTATATATTTTTAAAGACGAAAATGATAATTTTACTTGTTTATTTTAAAAAATATATATTTTAACTTATAAAAAGTAACAGTACAACACTTAAGTTAATAAATACTACTAAATATTAAATAAAAGAAAAGTCTAAAAACTTACAATAAAATTCTTTAAAAATCATCTAACCATTTTTTTCATTTTTTTGTACCTTTTTAACCTATAAGTTATGTTTTAAGTTATTAACTAATTTTAAGTTTATTGCAATTTCCAACTCCCATATCATGTAAAATTAAATTTAAAAATGCTTTAAAATTTTGAAAAGATAAATACTCCTGCTTGTTCCAAAATGTAGCAATATCTTTGGAGATACAAAAGAAATAGTAATATCACCGTATCAGTGCCCAAAGCATGATGTCGTCGTAGGTGGAAACAAATACTAGTTATTCGTTTATCTGTATTTTAAAATAATCCATTTGTATATTAATTGAAAAATATTTGAAAACATTACATGTATTTATTGTAAATATTTATTATTCTTTAATTTTAAAATATTTTTAACATATAAACTTAATCATAAAATGTAATTTACATAAAATTGCATTATATAAGTAGAATTAGTTTAAAAACAATTCAATTAATTTACATAATAAAATATAAATTTAAATATGTTTTTTAAAGTAACTATAATTTTGTAAATAATTGGTACTAAATTTAGAAACTAAATAATTGATAGTTAAAACATTGGTAGCTAATTAGATATCAATTTAGAAACCATTTAACAATAATAGAAATTAATTTAGAAATCAATTTTTTTTTAATTTCTAAAATAGTCTCTAATTTAGTTACTATAGTAACTAATTATTTTCTGTCTCTAAAATTGATTTCTATTTCATGTTTTTCTTGTAATGCATATATATAAAATATTTCAAGGTTACAAAAAATAAATTAACTTTAAAAAAGTATTATGGAAAAATATAAATAACACACACATATATATATATATATTATGATACCTAATGAAAACCTAATCTGATGGAGATTGAAAAAGAATAGAGATGAATTTTGTCTCTACAAATGAAGTTATTCATAGGTAACCATCAAGAAATAATGTGAAAAGAAAGGAATTGCAGGATTGAGAAAATGAGATTAAAGAAATTGCTAACATAAAGACTCTCATGGATTAAGGTAAATGTTTGTCTCTATTATAATTGAATATGACGTGTGAGAATTATAATTGAAAGATACTTATGATGTGCATAATTGTATGCTTATGTATTTTTTTACATGAATAAAAGTTATGGCTTCATTCAATAGTGCAACGCAAAAGAAAAAAATATATATTTTATTCAATTATTTCTTCATAATTATGAAATCATAATTTTAAATTAGGGTTCTTAAAATTGGGGAAATTTTAAAATTAGGATTCATAAATTTGGGAAAATTTTAAAATTAGGGTTCATAAAATTGGGGAAATTTTTTAAAATTAGAGTTCATAAGATTGGAAAAAAATATCTTTGATGGAAAATCATAAATTTGAGCAACTTGACTCCGATACCAAAGGTAAAAAAAACACATACATAATGCATACAATTGTGCACATGAATCTTTCAATCTCATGTTTCAATCTATCTCTTGCAATTCATTTCTTTCCACCATCTTTCTTGATGGTTAACCATGAACAACCTCCTTTACAAAGACACAAATTGTTTCTAATCTTTTCTAATCTCCATCAGGTTTCCATTAATTAGGTATCATAATATATATATATATATATATATATATATATATATAACTTCTCACATTAACCAATGAACCTATTATAAAATTAATTTACATAATTTTTCTAACAAGAAATATATATGATATATGAGGACTAATTTTTAGGAAAATTAGTAAAAGATAATATATATATATATATATTGATTTAGATAAATATTTTATAATAAATTTTAGAAAAAATATTTTTTCTATAAATTAAAATTAGTTGATGAAATAAAGTAATTTATAAAGATTATCTTATATGGTATATTTAAAAAAATTAATTTGTACATATATTATAGAAAATTTTATTTCCATTTTTTCTTTTAGAAGTTATTATAGAGAAATTTATCTAAAACATTCTAAAATTTATCGGGATAGATTTCTCACAAATATTTTTAATATAAAAAAATATTTCAGAAATAAAAAATAACTTATATATATATAATTATAAAAATTCTCTTATATCGGTTTCTTTAAATTTTGGACGGGATTTAGTTGCATGATTAAGGTTTTGCCCCTAAATTTTCAATTCATAATTTTAATCGTTTAATATTTTAATTTTATATTAGGAAATTATTTTTATTAAAGATTTAGGTAATAGAAGTAATAACGTTTAAATATTATCTATATAGAATATTTGTTTCGTATTTATTTTGAAGGTAGTTATACATTTTTGCTTTTCTTGTTGAATTGTGAACTGCGATAATGACGGTCATATGTACACAAATAAATGACCATACAGGTGTCAAAGGGTCTGAACGGTTTTAGGATGTAGTTTTAAATCTTATATTGTTAATATTTGTATTTTTATAAGTCATAATCTTGTAATAGAAATATTTTAAAAAACTTCAAGTATAAAAATCGGTACAACTTGTATTATAATAGTTAGATGTATTTTTCGGAGTGTTACAAATTTGATTGTAAATTGTACATTGTTAGTAATCCACCTTACACTACATGACTAGAAAGGCATGAATTGATGATTTGATGTCGAGTGCAAGATGTTAAACCTTGCCGTTACTTTTGTAAAATTGTGCAATTCAATATCATATGTAAAATTGGGCTTGGACATTCTTTTTACGAATGGGTTAAGTGGAAGTTGTGTCTGAGTTTTCGAAAAGTTTAAACATTTTAGTGATCTTAATATGATTGAATATTGTAAACATATATTTTGTAGTTTGTGTTTTTTATACTATAAAATATATATGTATGATATAAGATTGTGAAGGCAACTAGTTATATTTGAAATAAGACTTTTTAAGAGTTGTTCTTTAATATAGTTATTAGTGAAGCATAGTATGGAAATAACTTTTCTGATCATGTTGAGAATATGTAATTCTCTTAGATCTTGTGTTTAGTTGAAAATTCTTTTTTTTAGACTTTTTCTTTTAATAGGATTATAGTGTTTCATATTTATTTATTTATTTATTATTTACCGATAAAACAATTATAAATTGTAAATACCTTTCTAAAACATTTGAATTTAATTTGTAAAAAAAATATTTATAAAAACTCCTAATAAACTGAGAAGGTCGGTGAGAAGAGATGTGAAAAAATGGGAAACGCAGTATATATAAAATACAAATGAGTGTGCTGGATTTATTGATATTCAAATCATATGACAATGACACAAATTATACATGGGAACTCAAACTCTGTTTTTTTTTTGACACAATATTCAGTTAATAATATTGGGTTATTGGAAGAGTCACGAGGTCGGACGTATGCATGTCACATTCCTACAGTCGAAAAAAGAAAAGTCAAGTGTTACCAGAAATATTCTCTTCATATGTCTTCTTCTGCATCTCAAGATAAATCAAAAATAATTATTGTTAAAAACTATATTTGGACATAAATTGTTGATCGTGAAGTTTTCATTGGAAAAAAAAAATGTGTCCTTAATTAGAAGTTTTGTCTAAAAATATAAAATATGAGGTCTCACGTTAGAAAACAGGTTATTAAATAGTAATTATTAAATTCACATTTGCACCCTTATATCCAACTATTTTTTTGTTTTATATTATACAATTTTCTTCCCTACCGAGTGAAGCTTTTGATGTGTTTGCAACTTGAGTTCATGTTTTCTCAGCGTGCCTACCTTTTGACTTATTTTCTCCCTATGCCATGCATAACAGATAGCAACTTGTTATGATTTTTCAAAACATTTCTTTATATACAAAATTTCAATTCTTAATTTTAATTTAATTAATGACTTCCGTAAAACCGTTTTAATGCAATTACTTAAAGAAGATCATATATTTTTAAAAAACTTACATATTTTTGTACATATATGTAACATGTATAAGGTATTGTTGGAAATCTCACATCGACTAGAGATTAAGACATTTCATTATATATAAGTGGATGTAACTTCACCTCATGAACCGGTTTTATGAGATTAAGTTAGGCCTAAAACCCACTTCTTAAGTGAATGAATTAGTATGAAGTAACGTTATGATAATAATGTTATGCTATATATGTTGTACTTTGATTTACGGAATTTTATTTTTTTTAGTTGTACTACATTTATCTATCATTATAAATGTGCTTCCTACAGTTTATAACGTGCATTACTAACATTCATTAACATCTACATACAACCTTTATTTGTAAGTAAAAGATGTGGGTAATAAAAGCCAAATAATATCTATAAATACTGTAGTTGATTTTATTTTTTTTATAAAACTTCATGTTAGATATTATTTTTATTACATGAAAAATACTATATAAAAAAACAAATTAGGATACTGTAGTGGAACTTTATTATTCAAATATTTTCTAATTTTTGCTTGTGTATTATTATTATTATTATTATTATTATTATTAATGGAAAATAGCAAGTTATTCTAGTTAGGTGACTTACACCAATTAGTCCATCTGAAGTGCAGAAACACCTACTACTTTAAATGACGATATATAGGATATGTTAATTTAAATTATGTTTTTTAATAAAATAATCACTTATTATGATTTTTAATATGTTTGAGTAAATTTATGTTAAAAAAAAGGTAGAAATAGAAAAAAAAAATCTTTTAGAAACAATCTACAGCTGTTTCTCGTGAAAAGCAGACGTGTTAGAAGAGTTTAAAAACAAATTCAAACAATTAATATTACAAAGTATAATTTAGTTTAAACAACATTTATTTATCTAAAATAACTTTAATTCTATGAAACCTAAGGAAAAATACATAAATCTATAATGTTTATTTGCACTAATTAGTTTTTTAGATGAAATATAAGTCACTAACAATTTATATAAAGTTCACTACAAGAAAATCATGAAATAGAAATCAATTTTTAAATACTAAAATAATTAATTACAATAGGAATTAAAATAGAGACCATTTTAGAAATTAAAAAAAAAATTGGTTTCTAAATTAGTTTCTATTATTGTTAAATAATTTCTAAATTGTTATCTAATTAGCAACTAAGATTTTAACTACCAATTATTTAGTTTCTAAATTTGGTAGAAAAACCTTAGTTGTTAATTAGATACAAATTTAGAAACTATTTAACAATAATAGAAAATAATAGAAATTAATTTAGAAACCAAATTTTTTTTAGTTTTTAAGATGGTCTCTAATTTAGTTACTATTGCAACTAATTATTTTGGTTTTTACAAATTAGTTTCTATTTCATGATTTCCTTAGTGGTTGTTATTCTTAAAATTGGAACAGAGTTTAAAAAATTATCTACAATTTTACACAAGTACTCATCACATAATTATATGTGAATGATACAAATTAAATATTCATTATGTAACATAGAAAACTTTAATTATATATCAATGATTCTTGATTAGAGGTGGGAAAGGGTGTTATCTATTTCAGAAACTAGTAAAAAAAAAAAGGTTGGTAAGCAAGTTGCAATCAATCGTGTCGGTTGTATATATATATATATATGAGAATATTGTTAAGAAAATTGTCTAAAACAAAAACAATTTCGTGAACTTTGAAGAGGTTACCGTTTTTCTGCTTCTTCTAGTAGCCTTTCGAATGAGGTATCGAAAAATTGAAAGTATGGAAAAATTGAAGAACGTTGTAGAAGGTTGTAGTTTTTGTGCGTCTTTTTCGGTTATCTTTGATTTTGTTTTTCACAGAGTTTTCTTCATTCATACACTCACCATGATTCTTTATTTTTTGGTTTCTTTATTTTTTGTTGTGATGTGAGTTGATTTTAGGATTGCACATTTTATGGGTTGTATTTTGATTAGGATTTTTTTTAATTAGCAGTTATGGTGAGAAACTCAAAGATGATCTTTACTGGATATAAACTTATTCAAGTGGTTAAGTGTAAAAGTTCACTTCTAGAGGGCAAAGAGAAAACACGATTATAAGGTGAAGATGATACAATGGTGCGGAATTAAGAACATATAAGATGGAATGACCGAATGAAAAGAAGATAAACAAGAACTTAAAGACAAAAGGAAATGGCGTAAGGAAGAAGCAAAAGGAATAAAAGGAAAAAGATGAAGAGTAAGAGAAAGCTTATAGAGAATGGAAGATGGTGTCACGCCACTTAGAGGGTGGGAGGCTCCAAGATAAGTGGTGTAGAGCCGCCACCTGAAGTGCATTGCACTCAAGATAAGACCTAGATAATTGGAGTACCCAGACTCGCAAAAACACTTACGCAAAGTTTCTTAACTGAATTCAAATTCAATGTAAAAATACATGAGGCAAGACACCCTTTATATATGAAAGAGTGACTTGGGGAGCAAGAGTGAGAGGGGTAGGGATGTCATTTGTGAGAAACCTTCTAAAAGGTAGGTCAAAGAAACCCTGAACTTAGGTGCACATGTCATGAAAGGTGTACTTGACACAAGTCCAATTTACTAAGCACACCCTACTCAAATTACTAAGCACACCCTACTCTAGCTTATTCTTCTATTTGGACTCGCATAGTGAGCCCAATTTATTTATATAAACTTGTCTTTTAAAAAGACCAGTAGAAAGAACATCTGATGCTCTGGTCCATGTCTAGTTCTTCTTCTGCTGAGGTCCTTTTGAAGTTTGGTTGGGTCTTGTCTTGGATGTTGAGATGACTGACTTAACTGTGAAGTCTCTGCTGTATCCTTAGTCATTTGTTTGTCAAGATGGTTTGTATCAGGTTGGATCATCTGCACGCGAGTCTTGTTCACTCCACGATCTCCTCTGTTCTTCTCAGGGAGTTCAGATGCTGAAATGGGAAACACACTGAGATTTTGTGAAGTTGTGACAAATTTTTTGGTTCTTCTCCCTATACGAACAAGGATTTCGTCCGCATCCAAGACAACTTACTCACTACCTCTTCCTCTTCTCACTTCTTATTTTTCTTTTTATCTATTTACGTAGTCTTGAATTCTTACTCTATAAGAGTTCCTTGCTAGGTCTAATCCTCAGGTTTTTTCCAAAAAGTTCATGTTGTATCCTAAGGGACTTACGCAATACACTGCGGATAAGTCCTTACGTACAATGATCACTCATGTCTCAGGAAATCAAATTATTCGTGTTTAAAGCCTTAATTACTAAATGTTGATCATGTTGTGCTTGAAGGTCCTGTGAATCTATAACAGAGCTTGAATGAGAGGATTATTGTTAAAGACCAGAGTTTCACTAGAAGGAGAATGCAATGATGAAGTTCTGAAGAAGGAGTGAAGTAGTAAGGGGAGACTAGAAAGAACTACTTTTAGTTGTTTGGTATGGGTCTAGTGTGGGTAAGTGCTCTCTAAAATAATAAGAGGCCTATTTCATGACTAGAGAAGGCTGTATCACTGGGTTCGGTTGCAATGTTGGAGCAGATCTCAATTGGTTTCTCTCTGAAGGTCATAAATTTTGGAAAGATTAGAGCTCTGACCTAGACTAAGTTCACTCAGTTCACAAGTTGGGGTTTGAAGTTTTATTGTTGCATGCATGTGTTTCCTATTAAGTTTTAGCAATTGTTGTTGAGGTCTTTTGACTAGGGAGTTTGTTGCTCCTTTCTTTTGGATGTTAAACATTAAGGTCCTTACAAGAGGTATAGTCTATCAATATGCACTAATTCATTAACCTTTCATGGTTTTATCCCGATTTGTCCTTTTCAACAATGCTTTTTGGAATGTTGTTAAATGCATGGTTGTGTAATTCTTTGAAATGTTCTTTAAGTGCAATGATTTGTAATTAATGTCCTAAGTTAGGTAAGCTTATTTGTTCTTCTTATTCCTAAATTAGGATTGGAAATTATTATTATTTAGGTTGAGGCATATAGCTTTTTTTTTTATGTAGTAGTGTTGGAAATCCATAAAATACATATTTTTATTAAATTTATTCTTTGATAAAAAAAAAACATTTCTTTGGTTATATGTTAAGATATGATAACATATGGTAATAGTTTTCCCACGCAATATACACCTAAAAACTAAGTTAATATGGTACTAGACCTATCCTATGATGTTGTGAGAACCAAATTCATGACACGGAATCATAATTTGAAAAAATGTTTGAATGATTTAGAATGTTATTCCTGTGAAAGTAACAAAACAGCTAATATGATCCTCTATTTTTGAAGGTCGCTTTTGGTGCTTAGATCTTCAGCGCATGTTTTCTCAACCGCGTGCGTATCTTTTGACTTCGTTGATTACGATTTTAAGGTTTTTTTTTTCTTTATTTCGTTTATATTAAGGATTTTCCACTTATTTTTGTCGCATTTATTCATCATTACATCATATAAGAAAAATTATTACTTTCTAATTTTTTTTAAATGGAACTTTTGCTGGGACCATAGAGATACTATAGTTCTAAGTTCTAAAAGCATACTATAGTTTCCGAATAATACATACGTGGATTGCCTCCTACTTCTGAAGCTCACTGTTTCTTTTGTTTAGACCAATTTATCCGTAAATATGTTTTCAAATTAATAAAATACATTATATTTTTCCTAAGTTTGAATTGTAATTTATACATAAATTACAAATTAAATTTTAAAAATCAGGTAAAAAAAATTATAAATTAATTTTAATTTTAAGAGATATTATTTTTATTTTGCTCTCCTAACAATAATTATAAAAAAAAGAAAAATAGACTGATAGCATCTATTTTTTATCTCTTTAGTTTTTTACTTTTTTTCCAACAGCATAACCTAAAGAATATTCGTTTTAAAACTATTTATAATTTTCCAATATTTGTGAGTATAATATGAATATTATATATCTATATACATATTAATTTCTAATATTATTTTTTGTAAGGTAGATATCATAAATATCAACATGATATATACTTCAAAAAAAATAAGATATATCAACTTCATTTATTTATCTTAAAAAATTTACAAGGAAAATATATTAATTTTAAATTTTCACCGGTGAAAAAAAAAATCTTATAAAAAAAGCTATTTAAAATAAATGATGACCATATCATAACTTTTATGAGGCATTCTACACCCATTACAAGAGTAACTAATGTAGAATGTTTATATTAAGTCAATTATAATACAATTCTATGTCGATTTGTAATGTTGAATGTTACTGAATATAGCACATTTTTCATTGATTAGAAAAGTAAAAATTATAGAATGTTATGTTACAGACTTTATCAATTAATAATGTTTAAATTCAGTTTTACGTACCTCATTTTTTTTACATTTTTTGCGATCTAGACCGTAGTTGTTTTTTATATTTCTTTCTTCATCCAACTCGAAATAATCATGTTGTGATTGTGTTTAAAGATGATGAATCCATTTTAGTAGATATTGTTTAAATTTATCCCAATTTTAACAATTGTTTTTTATTGAGTAGGCATGAGTACGAATACAAGATATAAGGATAGAGATGAGTATCTACATATTTATCTTGTTTATGTACCCATACCTATCTTGATATTTATTCTCATTCCTTGTACCTGTCTCCGTTTTATATTAACTTTTATTTTATCATTAGTTTCGTAACCTTATTTTTTCTGTTGATCTCCAATCATTGAGCAAACTTTTGTACACTATTTGGAGAAAACGTTCTTGACCATAAAAACACGAAACAATAAGCAGGCAAGTAATTACAAAAGCCACCCAGAAGCATTTCATTGCAAATGAAAACCTAGACGAATTACAAACTTCTACGGGACTTCAAATTTTGAAATCCCAAAGTATTAAATAATAACCTAGAAATCACGAGACCCAGATGAACCAGAACTGAAAAGACTTCTACTTGATGAATTAACGGTTAGTGATATATGTGTAATGTGCAGGAAAGAAGAGAAAATAGAGAATCGTGTCTTCTTTAAATGCAAAGTAGCATGGAGGGTATGGTGTATGTGTAGTCAGTGGATTATGGAGAAAACAATATACCATTGGGATGTAAGAGCTCATTTTCTGCAATTTAAGCTAGATTGGGCAACACAAAAGGTGAATAGAGCATGGGGACTATATGGATCACAGTGGTTGGAAAAATATGAAAACAAATAAATCTCATAATTTTTAAGAGTGACAAAGTAGATAGCTCTGAGATTTTTACTTTGCGTAACTCAAGGTGTGGCATTGGATCACTAGTAAAGAAAATTTAGTTGAATTCACTTACTCTCAGTAGTGTATAAAACCTAAGGAATGTTTTAAATCCATTAGAAAGAAAAGATGAAGGTGTGGGATGATGTAATAGCATAGCCACAGATTCAAATAGGATTTCTAGAAGGGTTATTTGAGTAAGCAAAATACAATAAGTTTGTTTGGTTTTATTATAGGTGGGAGAGATGGTCATTGATAGGAAAAGAGGTTACGAGGTATGTAACAAAATTTGAATGGTAAGAGTGGTTATTGTTTTTTGAAATGGTGTAGAAATTTATTTTGGGGCTGGTAGAGAAAATACAAGTGGGGTTATTGTTAGAATGTATGGCCAAGCAAGTGGGGTCGATGAAAACTTTATCTTTTTCAATCTTAGGAATAAAAGGAACATTTGTAATAGCATCCCAAATTACTCTATCAATTGACTAAACAAAAAATTTCATTCTTACCTTCAAAAATTCATAGTTCAACCCATAAAACAAAGGTGGTTTGTTTGTAGAAGCACCCTCCCCAAAGAGTAGTTTTTCAGCCATTTTCAAAAAGATTTAGGATCGAAACTTGAGTAATTTTCAAGAACTCAACTCTTGATGCCAATTGTTAGAATGTATGGTCAAAACAAGAGAGATGGTGAATTTTTTTCACAAGATTTTCACAAAGATTGGAAGTAGAGTGAAAAGATCTATAAAATCAATCAATTGAGTTTTTGTTCAACTGGATGAATTAGCATATTAAGAGTTGTTTATGAAAAATCAATAAGATGTTTTATCGAAACAATTGAAGGTTTAATGCAACAGAATATAAAGCATTATATCAAAGTAGAGAAAGAGAGATTCACTAAGAGATTTATACTAGTTCACTTTTAACCAAGAGCTACATACAGTCATCAGCTAACCACTGAGAAATTTACTATGCAGTCAAAACTAGATTACAAAATACATACAAAAATGTTGATCTTGAACCCCTTAAGAACACACAACACTTCTTAGCAACACCACAGTTTCCAGAATCCCTTTTTGAAATTGAGTTACACACAATTATAATATTCAAAGAAAGAAATAGAATACACTTGGGTTTTACAAACTAGTAGAACAATTAAATAGAAAACCCAGATCCTACTTCACACACAAGCAATTATCCAAAAGCTCTTGATCTTCTCTTGAAAATGCTTTTGAAAAAAATTTCTTTCTTAGCTTTTTAAAAAGATCACATAAGAGTCTTTATATAGACTTTAAAAAGTGGTTAAAACTGTTAGATCATTAATTGAAAGCAGTTAGAAAACTTTAAAAACAGTTTGGAATTCATAACAGAATTCTATTAGAAAAACAATTGATTGATTTTAAAAAGAATTGATTGAATTTTTTTTGTTAAAGATTTCACATAAAACAACCAATTTTTTTATCGAAATAACAAAACTGTTTTTGCCACACAGAAAATACAAATGAAAACCAAACTTTTTCAAAACCTTTGAAAAACACTAAGTGCAATTCAATCGGTTGCCATGGCAAATCAACTAGATGAAAAAATTGTTGTAGTCACCAAACTTTGAACAACAAATTTTTCAACTGATTGAAAGCACGAAACAACTAACTAAAATTCACATAGATTTTTGGAAAACACTTCTTTCAAAAAAGATTAATAATCAAGTGAACTTGGATCAATAATAGATGTGAATTGACAACTCAAAATCTACTAACACACACAAACACAACAACAAATTCTTCAAGTCTTCAAAGTAAATTTGGAAGTATCAAAGAACCTTGTTCAACAGTTATAACCCAAAATTCAGTCCGCCAATACAAATATAGGAGTAAGGAGTTGAATTAATGGAGGGATGATTTCACTTTGTAAATTTACATATAATATATGATGTATAACAATGCTCTTTTTTTTCAAAACATTAAAACTGATAGTACAAGGAGAAGAGTTTGTGGTTGTTGTTAGTAATATTACTTCTAGGTCGGAGAGGTATGTTTGTTCATCTTGTAGAGCTGAAGAAGATTTAGAGATTTGCTTAGGAAAAGGAATCATTCGTTTATCTCTCTATGCAGAGAATAAACTATATATAGCAATGTTGATTATTTGTGCATAGTTTTCATTTGGGCTTGTGCAACATAAGGGAGGAAAGACTAGTTCTTGAGGCTTGTGTTATATGGTGTTTTGCTTATACTATGTATTGGAGTTATTATATTTTCCATATAGATGTATATAGAAATAAGGCAATAGTTTGATGTAATTGTTGATAGATAGGCATAACATATGGAGTAGCGAAATATATGAAACATATCTCTCCAATTTGATTGTATACAAACAATAGGCATGCGTTGAATGAATATATAAAAATATCATTTCCATAATATTTAATACTATGCCGTGTTGTATATGGTTGTTTGTTCTATTTTTCCAAAGTTTCAAGATGCTGACAAGGGTCTATGGAGCTATACGAATGTTGTTTTTATGCATTCTTTGTATACGATCATTTTGTAGTTTGGTTTGGCTAGCTGTGTGAAATGTAAGAAGTTGACCTTGAACTTTTATGTATAACGATTGAGACATCTCTAAAATGTTCCACTTTCATTTAATTTATTTATGGTTGAAAAAGAAAACTATTTTGAACCTAGCAACTAACATCAATGACAATCTGATTCAAAACTACTCCACTTCTAATAACAACTTTGTACCAATCAATAATGACAAAATAACAAAATATCTCTTCTCATATATCTCTAAAATAATAAAATGAAATGTACTAATAAAGATAAAATTGAGAAAAATGTATGTATACCAAACAATTATTGTGAGAAGAGTCTTCGTTATATATTTTATACATTGTTATAGATTATTATTATTATTACTATTATTATTATAATAATAATTATTATTATTCTCTTTTTAAAGTATATTAAATATCTTATAGAAAAACTATTATTTTAAACGCAATAATTATTAAATAATGATCAATCGTTATCTATTTGCTCATAAAAAATATATCAATCTAATCATTATCCTAAATTATTTTTGATGGCCTTGCATATGTAGCTAGTTAAATTTTGAATTTTGGTTTGTTATCAGGAATCGCAAGAAAACTAGATGTGTTAAATTTGCTTTGAAAAACCTTTTTATTTTATTTTAAATTGAAAAAAATATTACAATGTTTTAGTTTCAACTTTATTTTTAAATTTGTGTATACAACTATTTTATATATAAATACTTAAAAATGAAAATTAAATAACACTTTATAAGTAAAAAAATGTTTTCTCAAATTAAAAATTTAGAAGACATGTTCAAGCATAAATACTATAAAAATAATTATTAAATAATAATTAAATTTAAAAACAAAAATAATTACTTAATATATTGATTAAACCAAATACTATTTTAGATACTAAAAAAGTATTGGTATTTAAAGTAATTTCTATTACTAATAAAAACTTATAAAATATTTTTTAAATAAAAACTTATAAAATATTTTTTAAATAAAAACTTATAAAATAATTTCTAAATTAGTATATAAATTAACTACAAAAAGATTTTTATTTTCAATTTTAGAATTCAAAATTATTTTCATGATATTTTTTTTGAAAAAAACTTCTTTCTCTAATTCTTGCATTATATTATATTTAGTAACTATATGCAGACATGTAATGAAGTTGACTTTAAGATTTGGCCACTTGATTCCACAGCTTCAGTAGTACTATAAAATGTTGATAGCTTTGTTTTATCTTCAGCTATATATATAATCCTTAGTAGTAGTTTTCTTGGATGATTTAGTATTCTCTTAATGATACATGGGATCAATATTCGATAACACTGTCATTTTATTGTTATTTGATAAAAAAAAATGCCATCAAGACACTCCCTTGTTAATAAAAAGCTTGATTCTTCTTTGCATGTTGTGTCATTTAAATTTGAATCCCAATGCTGACACAGTTTACTTTAGAACTTTAATTTTGCTTTAAATTTGTAATTGTGAAACTGAAACAATTTTGGAAAGAAAAAAGGTGTTCGAAACTTGTTTTGGGTTGAAATGCTTAAAAAAAGTGAGCAGCATTTGTACACGTAAGTCTATAACAAGATCCAAACCTAATTGTGATCTTACTGAGATCTAGCATACAACAATATATATAAATATAATATTAAATTTGTTCTTTCAGTTGCTGATGGTTCTAGTTTTCAGTTGTGATCTTCTATCTTGAAGATGAAAATATTTACAAAAGATATTATTCTGATATTTAATTTAGGAGTTGGTATATAGTGATTACAGTATTAAATAATATTAAATGTATATATTTTTTTTTATTTTGAATGTTTTTTTAATCATAAAAAACAAATGAATAAATATGAGATCCATATAAAAAAATTACCTTATGTTAAAAAAACCGACTACTTTTCTAAAAAAAGAAGAGTTTCTAAGAAAAATAACTGTATTCATACAAATTAGGATTCAATCAAAAAAAAAAAAAAAAACACCTCATACTTTGCACACTCCCCAGACCTAATGTGTATTGATAGGAATATTAAGGTACTTACACAAGTGGTCTATTTAACACAACTTATCTATTTAATATTGTAATTAAAGAATTGTTTTTTATACATGTATTATGGTTAATTGATTGTTTTAAATGATTTTTTTAATGACATTTTGATTAAAAAAAATTATTCTATGTAGTTATGTCTGTTCAATCATATAATTGTGGTAGTTTTCTTCTGTACCAATTACTACTTCAAGAGAGATAATAAACAAAACTTGTGGACCAAAAATAAGAAAGTGACGAAAAAATATGTAGCAAAAAATCCTATTTAGTGGACCAGGTTCGTTCATTGCAAGCTATAAGTATAGGTAATTTGGCAGAAATTTCAAGATATTTTCAAGCAGTGTCTAGAAACTCAACAATCCTTAAGTTTGACACATCAACAACTTTCTGAATTTTCGTTGGGTGCTTTGAAATAACTCTTTTTATTAAAGTTGTCGTACATGATATACTAATAAATTATTTTACTAATAAACTCAAAACAATTCAATTTTAAGAATAAAACATATCCTTTTATTTATTGCAACGATAAACTTTATTATATAAATAATTATTAAAGTATTTGAAATTCTTTAGAATTTATTTCACTAAAACAAAAAAAGGTACTAATTATTTAGTAATGATTTAATATAATCGGAATCATAAATCTTACTTTTCTAATGTAAGAAACAATTGATGTGATGAGTAAATGGTGATGAACACATGTATAAAACATGCAATAAGAGTTATACTAATCATGGTTGCATAGGACTCAGAAACCTAAGTTCACGTTTCTGTGATTGTTCTGGAAAGTTTTTTGGGTGCCATAGATTTCTCCGGTAGTGATTTTTGACATGTTTGCATCACGAAGATATGAAGATTAACAGCATAAGGTTGAACAAAGTTCTGTTGTCTCGATCAATCAAAGTTAACAAATCATGAATTTAGCGAATCTATATCCATTGCTAAAATAGTGATGGAAGGAACTATAGCAAAAGCGGCGTCAAAATTTCTCCTGATCTAACATGGTATGTGGCAGATGAACAAATTAAGAATCATATATACATGTGGATGTGTTCCTTTATTGGGGCACGACTAAATATTTTCACAATACTTTTTATAAGAAAGAAACAACAAAATGAGAAAAGAAAATCAAATGTAAGATGTGGTTACGTGATAAAAAAAAATTGCAAAATAATATTTAGAAAATTATCTTGCTCATTAGTCTCCAACAACTAAATTGATTTTTTTTTATCAATTTAAACACTTTTTTAATATTATTACAAAAAAAAATATTTATGCTAAATGAAACTTTAACTGACAGTTTTTATCGTCACCAAATTACACACAAAAAAGTCTAAAATAAGTTATGTTTAGAAATTGAAAGATTAAATTTAGTAACTTAAAAGTATAAACATCAAATCAACTGAGAGAGAAAAAAAAACGTATATATTCCAATAGATTAATGTTAGTCCATAGCTTTATTATTGTGAGAGACTTTGTCCAAACGAATTACATTGTTAATTAACACATTAATGACATTTAAGAATAATTATCTTTAATTTAACTTTTTTTATCAGGAATAGTAAATAAATAAATAGGAATCACTTCAGGATGGTTCAACCTTAATACACAAAACCAACTTTTAACGAATACTATCAAACTAACTAACAAAAGTCCAACCGTATTAAAGAAGCAAGAAAAACTTCAAGAAATCATCCTCATACACACCAAAAGTTTCAAACACCAATTAGAATAGGAAAACCAAGCAGAGCGGTATTTTACCGAAATTCAAGACTAAACTTTTACTTACATCAAAGCAAACACTTCTGACACACACGTCCGTCATACTCCTATTTAAACTAACATAAAAGATGATTTTTTGTTTATTGGTTAAGATGTAATTTTTTTCTACATTAGATACATACTTATTATTGAGCTCATAATTTAATTCATTTCCGAAAAATAAACTTTATAAAACATGTAAAGTTCATGAGTAGTGTAATACTATTTTGATTCTAGGAGTTAGATTCTATGTGTTCTTGTAAAAGGATTGGACCACCCCTAAAGTGGTCCCCATTTATTTTTATTTTTTTTATTGCTGATAAAAAAAAACTATTTTGATAAGCATACCATATAAAATTTAAATTAATTAAATATTGATTATATATATCTTAATTATTATTTATATTACTATTTTATGTGTACGGGTATATAATTATAATTTATTTTGTCATATTATATTGTCTTACTATTTTTCATGTTGGGTTAATCGAACGATTCTTTATCTCCAAAATCAAGAATGCCCAATTTTGATTTAATTTACATTAATTTAGTAAACCATTTATTCAATTTATGGTCGGTTGAAGATTTAAAAAAATATGTGATTCTTATTTTTAAGAAACCCTATAATGCTTTCAACGTATATAGTCATTGGAAGTTAGGGGTGAAAACATTTTGAAAAGTATTTGATAATGTTATAAAATAAATAAATTTCAGGAACACTTTTTTAACATACATTTTTCGATAACTATGTACTATTGAAAATTATAATTTTTCTAATATTTTCTAAATATTAACTAACATTGAAATATATAATAAAATTTTATTAAAAATATGTTACCAACCTGGCTATTACACTCGTCTAGTGATTAAATAAATTTTACATAAACTTTTAAGTTAAAGGAGCAACAATTTCTTTTTAATATATATAACTGTGCAAAATAACATGTTAAAACATATTTAATATATACTTCTATTTTATTTTATTTGTATTTTCCTTTTTCAATGAACACATTCAGTACAACAAATTATGCAATAGAAACTAATTTTAGAGACAAAAGATAATTAGTTGATATAGTGACTAAATTAGATCTTGTTGGTTTCTAAATTAATTTATATTATTGTTAAATGGTTTTTAAATTGATATTTAATTAGCTACCAGGTTTTTGCTACCAAATTTAGAATATTAATAATTGATAGTTAAAACATTAGTAGCTAATTAGATACCAATTTAGAAACTATTTAACAATAATAGAAACTAATTTATAAATAAAAAAATAGTTTCTAAAATGGTCTCTAATTTAGTTATTATAAAAAGTAATTATTTTTTGTCTCAAATTTAATCACTATAGCAACTAATTATTTTTTGTCTCTAAAATTAGTTTCTATTTTATGATTTTCTCGTAGTGTTACTACTAAAAAAAATACATTACATTGATTATTTCTTAGATTTTATATCGTATAAAACATCAATGTAGGTGCTACAGATGTATAAAGTCAATTTTTTTTTATAAATATATACAAAATTTACAACAATTATAAACATTATCGATGTAACATTCAATATAAAACAAACTATAATAGGTAGATGTTTGTTAGGTATCTATTCTATAACGAAGTGTTAATGTGCGTGAAGTTTGTTGGTATGTTTTTGTATTGTTTTACTTGACCTGACTAATTAGGGAATGGGAAAAATATGATTACAGGTGTGATCATATTCTCTATCATGCAAAATTTAGGAACTTATAAGCAAAAGTAGAATAGGAAACATAACAATAGTTTTATGATGCACGATTGTATAGTTGTTGCAATATGGTTGTGCGTGCATGTTGGGATTGTTGCAAGCAACATAGTTGGCATGGCTGCAAAGAAAGCTATGAAAGATACTTGCACAACTACATTGGTGTTACCATTTTGGTTCTTTGGAATGAAGCATCATTGAGTGGTTATATGCGAAGAGAAGTAACTATTAAGGAATACATGTACACTAGAATATATGTCTAGATAATCATGTTCAATCACAACTCTTGTTATGGAAGGGATATTGTGAATTAGTGAAGAAATTTTTCCCAATTTTCTAGAATTTTATGGATCAAATGGGTAAAATTTTTGTTGGCAGTTCATACAAATCCACTAATTAACTTGTGTGGGGTGAATGGTGTTGTTTTATGATAATTATTATTATATATTTTATTAATAATTACTGTCTTTTGAAAATTATATTTTTACAATAGAATTGATGTATTTCTAAAATATCACTTTGTTTATTTATTTTTTATTAATAAAAATAAATAAATATCTCCATCATTTAAAAAAAATACATATTAAATCGATGGAGAACCATAACCAATATAATATATCCTTGATTATTTTATTATATTAGTTATAGAAATCAACTTATATATAATATACATCGATGATGGTTTTATGTCTTTTTCCAACCTGTGATTATATACATACTTCATGTATCATACCAATTTTTCTCTCGATTTTTTTTCCACTCCAATTCAAAAAAGTTTATCAATACTCCATTTTTTTTTATTATTATTTTTTTTTATCGGCATCAGAACTCCATATACCATATGAGTTTTTCTATTGTGTGTCTCGACACATTTTAATAAATTTTAAGGACTATTTTACAGCTAACATATCTTCAATTTAGGACTATCTCTCATAAAAAAAATTAATCACACGATCCTATACATAATTACATCATAACTGTTTGGACTCACACTTTGTATAGTTCTAAAGTATTATACAACCTAGTTGTTGGTCAAACAACTCTAATATAATTTTTCAAATGGCTTTGTAACTCAAATCCTTTATGTGAGAGATAGTTGTAAAGTAAATATATATATATATATATGAAAATTATAATTAATATTTTTTTAGTTATAGTTTATTCTCTCATCTAAAGAATATATTAAAACCTGAATTGGAAAACAATTCTTAATAATTATAAAAATATGTCATGAATATAAGTGAAGATACTTTAGTATTTGTCTTCAATTTATGTAAACAATTGAATAATTTTCTTATAACTTCGGACATTGTTCTTAAATGACGTGGTCGTGTTAGATACAGGTATCAGACACCGACACTCGTACGATACTCGTAAGACACATATCGATGAAGTGTTCAATTCAAAAAATATTTATTGAATTTCTGACAATTCTAGCACAGATTTAATATAATTTTAAAAAGGAGAAATACATTAATTTTTTAAAAACTCAAACTTATTGTATAAGATTTTATTATGATTATAAAAATAAGGAACAAATCATTTTGAACTAGCCATGAAAAATATTTTTCTGCTCCAGAAAAAATTGAAATATACTTAATACATATAAATCTTTATTGTCAATTTATATTATTCATAAGTATATAATATATAAATTTGTGTTCCCATATCCTACATTTAAGAGATTATACGTATCTTCGTGTTGATATCGTGTTAGTGTCGTGAGAATAATCTCTAAACTACCTAAAACATGAATTAAAGATGTTTAAATATTAGTGAAATTGTAGAATAGTTTTTATAATGAAAATATATACCGAAGTCAACAATTAAATTCAAATTTTAAAATTCATTTTAATTGTTATAAATCTTTGTAGTAAATAAATTTTTAAGTCATTTTAAAAGAAAAAGAAACATGCGACTACACGTTCTGAAAAATGAGTAAAATTATAAAGGCTATTTTTTTAATAATGACAGTTATAGAATGTGTGTGGCACTAGTACAAAATACTTCATCAACGACACCATTTTAAGACGGTTTAGAAACAACCATCGTAATAAGCGAGGCGGTGGCAGTTCTGTAATTTTTTGAATTTTTTTTTGCACTTTTAACGACGGTTCCTTCCTGAACCGTCGTTAAAAGTAGTTGTGCAAGGATACAACGACGGTTCAATCCAGAACCGTCGTTAAAAGTGGAGATACCACGACGGCCGTCGTTAAATGTCATTTTTAAAAATTTCAGCACAGGGTTTGCATTTTCACACTTGCGCTTTTCTTTCTCTTCTTTCTCACAGATTTCAGCAGCACACCACACAGGTTCACTCTTCTTCATTCTCACCCACACAGGCCAACCATTCGCCGCCCTTGCCACCAGTCACCGCGACCACCCCCCTGCACCACCGCAACCGCGCCCCTTCACCTTTGCACGCACGCCCGTGCGACCCTGCGCCGCCGCACGCCCTGCGCGCCCCTGTGTCGCCGCGCGCCCCTGCGTCGCCGTACTCCCCGCGCGCCCCTGCGCCGTCGCACACCTCCGCGTCGCGCGCCCCCGCGCAGGTCACCCCTACGTCGCGCGCCCCAGCGCCGCTGACCCCCGCCACCAGGTGCTGCACCAGCCAGTTAGCCGCCACTGGTCCCATATTGGTCCACCGCACCAGATTTTCCTTTTCTTCACCTACACTGTGCCGTACGCGCCAAAAAGGTCAGTTCTTTTTTATTTAATTAATTTTATAATAAATATTTATATTAATTAGTATTTAAATTTATTTAATTAAATTTATAATAACTGTTGGTATTTATATTAATAGTAGTTAGTATATATGTGTTGATTAGTGATTATTTACTATATTTTGAATGTGTTTGTTCTGAGTTAGGCATTGATTTTTTATATTGAATACACTGAGTGTGAGTCTGAGGGTGTCCGACCTTCGACAATCTGAATTTAGTTTTTAATGATTAGATATTGTTTTTATATATTGAACGAACTGATTCTGAGTCCAGAGGTGTCTGACCTTCGGCAGTTTTGATTTAGTTTTTAATGATTATATATTTTTTTGACATATTGAACGCACTGGTACTGAGTCCGGAGGTGTCCGACCTTCGGTAATTTTGATTTATTTTTTAATGATTACATATTGAATGCATTGGTTCTAAGTCCGTGGTTCTTAGTTTAGCAGTTCCATGGATCGGAGTTGGATTAATACACCACGAATAAGTGATGCTTACGAAAAAGGGGTGGAAGAATTCATACAGTTCGCAGAACATAATGCCGTTAGTTGTAATAATGGAGTAAGAATAAGGTGTCCTTGTGTCAATTGTTTGAATGGAAGGATATTGAGTGTTTCCGAAATTAGAGAACATCTTTTATGTGATGGATTTTTGAAAAGTTATACAACATGGACGTGGCATGGTGAATTGTTAGACTTGCCAAGTGTGTGCGGATCTTCGGAGGAAGTTCATTTCTCAATGGGTGATAGATTAGAAGATATGATTCGTGATGTGGGAGCAGAATCTTTTGCTAATGCAGTTTTCGAAAATATGTCTAATGATGCAGAGACTCCTTTGTATCCTGGTTCAACTAACTTCACACGATTATCAGCAGTGTTAAGGTTGATGAATTTGAAGGCAATGAATGGATGGACCGACAAAAGTTTTACAGAATTGCTTCAATTGCTTAAGGACATGCTTCCAGAAGGAAATACCCTGCCCAATCGAAATTATGAGGCAAAAAAAATACTTTGTCCAATGGGTATGGAGTATAGAAAAATACATTCATGTCCTAATGATTGTATTTTATACAGAAATGAATATGAAGATTTAAAAAGATGTCCCAGGTGTGGTTTGTCACGTTATAAGGTTAAAGTTGGTCAGAATGATGAAATTGATGAATTCACAAAGGAAGGTCCTCCTGCTAAGGTTGTTTGGTATCTTCCAATAATTCCAAGGCTTAAGCGTTTGTTTGCAAATGCAGATGACGCTAAAAACCTTAGGTGGCATGCAGATAATAGAAAATGTGATGGACTACTTCATCATCCTGCCGATTCTTTGCAGTGGAAGAATATTGATAAAGAATTTCCTGAATTTGGAAAAGAATCAAGAAACTTAAGACTTGGATTGGCAACTGATGGAATGAATCCCTTTGGAAATTTAAGTAGTAATCATAGTTCATGGCCAGTTTTGTTAGTGACTTACAACTTACCTCCTGCTTTGTGTATGAAGCGCAAATACATGATGTTATCTATGATGATCTCTGGTCCAAAACAACCTGGAAATGACATAGATGTTTATCTTAATCCACTGATTGAAGATTTGAAGTTATTGTGGAATGAAGGGGTTGATGTGTTTGACGCGTTTAATAATGAATCTTTCTGATTGCATGCGATGTTGTTTTGTACTATCAATGATATGGGAACTTGTCAGGTTATAGTGTGAAAGGCCATAGAGCATGTCCAATATGTCAAGACAAGACATCTTATGAGCAGTTGAAACACGGAAGAAAAACCGTGTATCTTGGGCATCGTAGATTTCTAAAGAAATATCATCCATATCGTAGATTGAAAAAAGCTTTTAACGGATACCAAGAACATGACATTTGTCCCATTCCCTTAAGTGGTGTTGAAATTTATGAAAAAATAAAAAAATGTTAATGTGACTTTTGGAAAAATGAAGAAGAAGCAAACTATGAGTGAAATATGGAAGAAGAGATCAATCTTTTTTTATCTTCCGTATTGGTGTAAGTTAGATGTCAGACACTGTCTAGATGTAATGCACGTAGAAAAGAATGTGTGTGACAGTCTAATCGGAACACTTCTGAACATTAAAGGTAAAACAAAGGATGGTGTGAATACACGTCTGGATTTGATTGAGATGAATATACGAGAGGAATTGGCACCGAGAGAAGTTGGTAAACGTACATACTTGCCTGCAGCGTGTTACACTTTGTCAAAGAAAGAGAAAACAAGTTTTTGTGAATGTCTTAAAGGTGTTAAGGTACCACAAGGCTACTCTTCAAATGTGAAGAGTCTTGTATCTATGAATGATTTGAAACTAATTGGCTTAAAGTCACATGATTGTCACGTTCTAATGCAACAATTACTACCGGTGGCTATTCGTGGAATCTTGCCAAAAAATGTTAGGCATACAATCACTCGACTATGTTCATTTTTCAATTCCATATGTAGTAAAGAGATTGATTCTCAGAAGTTGGATGAACTTGAAGAAGAAATAATTGTTATCTTGTGTCAACTCGAGATGTTTTTTCCTCCATCTTTTTTTGATATTATGGTACACTTGGTTGTTCATCTTGTAAGAGAAATCAGATTGTGTGGGCCAGTTTATATGCGATGGATGTATCCAGTTGAACGATACATGAAGATTTTGAAGGGATATGTGAAGAATCAATGTCGTCCAGAAGCTTCCATTATTGAAAGATACATTTCAGAAGAATCTATTGAGTTTTGTTCCGAGTACTTGTCAAAAGCCAAATGTATAGGAGTTCCTGAAAAAGGTTGGCACTCTCGTAGATTGATAAGTAAATCTTCAAAAGGTGTACATGTCATAAGCAAATCTAGAGAAGAGGTTCTGCAGGCACACTTGTATATCTTGAATAACACTGATGAGGTGTTACCATACTTAGACACACACAAAGACATTGTCAAATATGAAAATCCAAGACAATCTGAAAAATGGGTGTTAATTGAGCATAACAAAACTTTCATGTCATGGTTTAAGCAACAAATAATGAATGATCCATCAGCATTTGAAACATTAACATGGCTTGCAAACAGTCTCAAATTTGATGTTTTATGTTGTTCTGGCTATGAAGTAAATGGTTGTTTGTTTTACACAAAGTCTCGAGATGATAGGAGTACAGTGCAAAATAGCGGAGTCACCTTGGAGGCAGAGTCTATGCAGTTTTCAACTGCAAAGGATCAAAATCCTGTTGTGGGATCAATGCCTTATTATGGTGTCATAGTAAAGATTTGGGAAGTTAATTATACCAATTTTACTGTACCTGTTTTCAAATGCAAGTGGGTTGACAATAAGACTGGTGTCAAAGTTGATGAATCAGGAATGACTTTGGTTGACTTTCGAAAGATAGGTTATCATGACGAACCATTTATAATGGCACATCAAGCTTCCCAAGTTTTCTATATCCAAGATCCTACGTCTGACCACTGGTCTGTTGTGCTACATGGAAAAAAACAACATAATGACCCAGAAGATATAAACAATGACATTTGTGAGATTGAATCACTTACAAGAACAACCATCAATAAAGAGTACGAGGATGTTGCTGATGTTGTACATGCAACTCGAAATGATCATGATGAAGGAATATATATTTGTATGTACATGTGATTCATGTTTAGTTTTACAATATATTTCATTTTAATTATATTTCATATTCTTGATGCTTATCATATTTTTTTTATAACAGGAACATGGCAGATGATAAAGTTTCCCATTCAAAAACTGGTAGAGGACCTACAAGATTAAAGAATATGTTTAAGAGGATAAATAAAGATGACAAGATACCTTTGTCTATTGATATCCACACTGGTGTGCCCACTAGGCAACATGCAAAGAAATATAGGAGTTATCTCGGAGTACTATCTCGTGAAAGGATCTCTATCTTAACTCAGTCCTGGGATCACGTGACTGACCACGAGAAAAACATGATTTGGCAAGATATTCTGGTATGTAACTGTTTTTAATTTGCTCAATCTAAAGTTCTTTTATACTTTGTTTTTGTTTATGAACTAATTCTTTCAAACAATGTAGACGCATTACAACATCCCGAATGTGGAAACCTTGAAAGCGAAGGTTCTTTCAGATGTGGGTGTCAAATTTCGTCAGTTCAAATCAAAATTGACAACAGATTATATATATGGGAAAAGGAAAGAAGAAAATCCTTGTGCAAAATATGCATCCATTGATGAAGAAACTTGGCAGCAATTTGTCAATATTCGACAAACTGAAAAATGGCAGGTTAGTATCACTTTTATATTTGAATATAGTTTATATTAACGTATTACTAAATTTTGAGTGTTATGATAGGAGGTTCGGAACAAAGCAAAAGTCAATCAGGCACATAATGATACCCCACACTTATTGTCTCGTGGTGGTTATAAGTTGCTAGAGCAGAAGATGCTTGAAGAAAAGATTAAAGCACGTTCTACTTCCATTGAGGAAATGAATAGTGTAGATTCTTTGAGACCTCCATCCCCACCACTCCGACATGAGATGTGGAAGGGTGCCCGTATAAACCCATTAGGGACATGGAGTTCTAAGTCTACAGAACAAACAGTTGAACGCATTGTAAGTTTGACAATTTCTTTTCAATGTGTTATTTTAAATTCTATGTGTTATTTTAAATTCAATGTGTTGAAGTTTGTCAATTTCTTTTCATTTGTTTTAGGATTCTCTTAATGAGCAATCAACACAAGGGACTCTTAAACCATGTGGTCGCAATGATATTCTTAATGTTGCTCTCGAACGACCTGAACACCCTGGACGTGTTCGTGTAGCTGGATATGGGGTTGGGATTCGGTCATACTTTGGACCTCCATCACACAGCAAGGAACAATTGTCCAATGAACCTAGCCAAGAGTATTTACTACAACTACGTGAGCAGTTAAAGGCTGAGGTAACTCAAGAGCTTAAAGAAAGCTTCATGGAGGAGTTTAGTGCGCGAATGGAAATGGAGTTCAAAAGGCGGTGGGAGGGTTTAGGACACTCACAGCAACCACCTACTATGGTAGAAGATGAACCACCTCCGCCTCCTATTAAGAAAGTCAGCACTAAAGGGAGTTGTTCGGCAGTTGATCTATCAGGGGATGACTTTGGCTTAACTAGCCAATGCGAATTATATGTTGAATGTAATTCTTTGACCCGACTCATTGCCTTGGGTAAGTGTTATGAAGGGGTCACAATGTTACACAATGTGCCTCTTCCTTCTAATTTCATGAAGGTCACGGTGGAGAAGGTCCTTTATGGTGATCTTGCAGTTCCTGTGCCGACATCAGAGGTCACAATTGTAGCAGAGGCAATACATACTTTCGTTGCCTGGCCTAGACATCTCGTCAGACCTATAGACTCTATGGTATATCTTTGCACTAATACTAATAGAATTATATATCAGATATATTACATTCTAACTAATTTAAGTATTTGTTTGTTTTGATGAGTAGCTGGAACCTAAGACAAATCTGCCTCTGGGAAAGAAGAAAATAGTTTCCATTGATGATCCTCTGGGGCCATTGGTGGAAATTGCTACAGCTTTAGATACAACCGTCTTAGAGGTTCCATGGGATGCCAATGTGTTTGGAAGGCATAGTAATCTACCTTTGTACGTTCACATGTCTGATTTGTTGGACCTTGCATCCGGAGATCAAGAGATTAACATAACAATTCTGCAATTATGGATGATGTAAGTTCAAATTTTAAAATCTTTATACTTTTGATTTATTAAATATATTAGTACTAACTTATTGAAATTTAGGTATCTTTCTGGATTATGCTTTGATGAGGGGAAACACAATATATATGGGTTTTTAGACCCTCAAATCACTCAATCAATTGGAAACAAGAAGTCAGAAACACAAACATACATCACCACTGCCTTAAAGAATGGTGGAACAGGCAATCTGGAAATTATGAGTGCGGTTATTATGTTATGCAGTGGATGTTGACTATTTTGCAAGCTGGAATTAACAAAGGTTGGGATCAGGTATAATACCTCAATACAATAAACACTTTAAAATTTGGGGTTTATTATTCATGCACTAATTCAAAAAATTTCAAATGTCACAGTTCTTCAACGACCAACACCCGCTAGATTCGGAAGCATTGGAGTATGTGAGAACAACATGGTCAAAGTATTTTGTCGCCATGTATAACACCCTAGGATAGATAAATCATTAGAATGACAAACTTTTTCATATATTAGCTGAACTTTTTTGTATAATACTATAATTTGTTGTATGTAATTTATATATTTAAATTATGATTTTAAATGTTTTGATTTTCTGGGATTGAAAATTTTATGCAGGTTTGAGATTTTTTTAAAAAACAAATTTTTTTTTTCAATTCCTGCATACAACGACGGTTCCCCTAGAATCGTCTTTAAAGAACATACTTACAACGACGGTTCCCCTGGAACCGTCTTTAAAAGTCCCTCAAATTATTTTTTTAAAAAATTCTGAAACTACTTTTAACGACAGTTGCAGCAATAACTACGGTTATGAAACCGTCGTGAAAAACTCCCACTTTTAACGACGCCCACAATAACTACGGTTATGAAACCGTCTTTAAATGTTAATTTTAACCGTCGTTAAAATACCTTTTTGTACTAGTGTGGACATAAAGTATCCTTTCAAATTCACAAGTGTCTATGTTTTATGTTTATCCATATTTTGTTAATCCAAAATGATCCCTTCACTCTGTATTTTCTTCTTACACTTTTGTATTAATTATGAAAAACTATTTTTAATTCCTTCAAAAAAATTTAAATAATCCTAAATAAATTATAACTTCATATTTGTAAATAATTTTTATATCTTTTTTAATTAAAATATTTTTTTTCATTTTTATTCCGTCATTATATTTTTAAGAAAATAGTTTCACCACTTAACCATGTATTAAAGAGTTAATAAGAATAAGATTTTTTGTATTTGACATTGAAGATAATTTTTTTTTAAGTTTTTGTATTTCATTAATTTTTTATTTTTTATTTATAATTTATAATTTTTTAAAAAAAAATCAACAAACAAGAACACAACCACCACTAATAAAAACATTATAAAATTTATTGAAAAAAAAACAACATACTTAAAAAATATTATTAGAATTAAATATATATATATATATATATATATATATAAAGATGTAGACAAAAGTAGGAAGGAGAATTTTACTCTCTTAATTAATTTACTTCACTCTTCATCAATTTTATCTTCTTTCTACCTATAAATTCTCGTTCTTAGCTTTTTTGAGTTATTATGGATATCTGTTATATATAATAAAAATACTGTCAGTTGATTACGCTATTATAGTATTATTACTTCTGTCAACAAAATTTATCAGGCTTTTGTTGTTTTTATCAAGTGGATGGGTCATTAGTTATTGTCGTACTATACTAATTATAAATTTTGATATAATAATCGCAAGATAAAACTTTTGTCCTAGATCATTATACTAAACTCAACTGTTAAATTGTATTTTACATAATGTAAATTATAATCCTAACGAAATTTCAAGTTTAAAAAAAATAATATTATTAAATATTATTAATATTATAAAATATTATTAATATTATTAATATTATTAAATACTATTAATATTATTAAATATTATTAATATTATTAAATATTATTAATATTATTAAATATTATTAATATTATTAAATATTATTAATATTATTAAATATTATTAATATTATTAAATATTATTAATATTATTAAATATTATTAATATTATTAAATATTATTAAATATTATGAATATTATTAAATATTATTAAATTTTATGAATATTATTAAATATTATTAATATTATTAAATATTATTAATATTATTAAATATTATTAATATTATTAAATATTATTAATATTATTAAATATTATTAATATTATTAAATATTATTAATATTATTAAATATTATTAATATTATTAAAATTATTAAATATTATTAAAATTATTAAATATTATTAAAATTATTAAATATTATGAATATTATTAAATATTATTAATATTATTAAATATTATTAGTATTATAAATATTATTAATATTATTACATATTATTCACATTATTAAATATTATTCATATTATTAAATATTATTCATATTATTAAATATTATTCATATTATTAAATATTTATTAATATTATTAATACTATTATTATTAATATTATTCATATTATTAATATAATACTAATTATATTACGTAAATTATTATATTAATACTATTAATTTTATAATATTAATAATATGTATAAATTAGTTATGATTATTATATTTATGAATATTAATTATGATTTTATAATTTTTTATATTATATTAATATTTTTAATATTATGTATATAATTATTATGATAATAGTTGGTAGGTAAAAGAGATTCGTGGATGATAGTTCGTAGGTAATAGAGATTTGTGGTAATAGTTGGTAGGTAATAGAGATCCGTAGGTAAAAGTTGGTATGTAATAAGATTCGTAGGTAATAGTTGGTAGGTAATGCTGAATTTACCTACAAACTTAGATCCGTGGGCAAAATTACGTAGATAATACTGTTTTTTTTTGTAGTGTTTGTAGTTGTTATTTTTTTCATTCTAAATATAAATATTTACTTGATTTGAAAAAAAAAATTCTAATAAAAGAGTTTGATGTTGATAACATAAATTTTAAAATAATAATATTTTTTTATTAATACAGAAAAATGTAGGTGGAGAAAAATGGAAAAAAAATGTCACTTTCTATTTTTTTTTAGTTTAAGTCATTATTAACTTATATTCGGCATTTTCAACTCTTAATTCATATAGTTAGAGAATAAATTTTCATTTCAGGTGATTTTAGAATAATTAGCATGCATCATATCTTATTATTTACTCATTTTCTCTTTTAGAATTGATTTAATTTTTTTAATTGATTTACTGAAAATAATATATATATATATATATATATATATATTTATATATATTTAGTTTCTACAATTTTTTGTTTAAGATAAATCAAACTATTTTTATTATTATTATTATCATTAGTGAAAATAAAGGCGTTCTTACATCTATGTATTTCCATTTTTTATTTTTATTATTATTATATGTGTATTTATATTTTCGTATCTTTTAAATATCAAATTCACATTTTCTCTCACTCTCTTATAAAGATGAGATGTTTTTTTTAGTATATTGTTCAAAAGAAATAAAATTGTTGTTAATAAAGATCTTCATTATTTAAATTATAACAATAATAAAATTGTATAAAACATATCATTCATAATTTTTTTTAATTTTAAAAAATTATAAATTTTATTTATTATTTTCTTATTGGTGTAAGAGTCACATATATTCAGAAACATAAAAGCTAATAATATATATATATATATATATATATATTTATTTATATACTTTTGTTTTGCAGGATACATAATAGGAATTGCAATGCGGGGTGAGCCATGCAGGCCGGTCCACAACCTACTAGCAAAAAAACACCGGGCGAACTCGGTAATTCGACCCGCTTAAGTCCGCCCCACATAAACAGTAGCCCCCGTCGCAAGCAACCAACAGGGCGAACTGGCCCGCTGACCCGCACAAAAATAAATAAATAAAGGCAAAGTTGTGTACTTATGTCAAGCACATATGTTTGAATACATTCAAAGTATAGAAAGAGAAACAGACTAATAATGTTTTTTCTTACCTAGTTGAACCATCATTTTTTTCTCTCATTTTTATGGGAATAGGATTATATTTTATTAGGTATGATGAACATTTATTTTGTACCATGACCATATTGGATGAACCATTAATTTTAATTTTAACAATTGAAAAAAAAAACATGACCTCATTGCTTATTAAAACAGAATCTGATTGGAATAAACCCTTATGATCTAGTACGAATGGTTGACAATAAATTTATTTTGTAATACTTATGTCAAACATTAATGTTTGAATACATTCAAAATATATAAAAGAAAAAAGACAACATTTTCACAACATCAAATTATGGATAATATCATGTTTTTTTTAATCTTTTGTAAAAAAATATTTAATAAATATTTGGATGCGTAAAAATGTGAGTATGAATATTTTCATTATTAAATTGGAATGAAAATGATAAACAAATTTATACAAGTGTCATTGCTGCCGAAATACCTCTTTGAACTCTTATCTCATATATGAAGTATATTAGTTCAGAATCGCCTTTTCTAAAAAGTTTTGGAGAAATTTTTGTCTGCCATGATTGACTTTCAGTTGTGCTAACATAGTAGTGGCTTTTCCTCATTTTTGAACTAAGAAGAAAACCTCCCTCCCTTATAAATATCATATATGTTATAATAGTGTATGTTGTTCCACCCATATAATATATTATCAGTGTTCATGTAGTATACCTTACTAACCTTAGACTTTTCTTCCCCAATGTTAAAATTTAAAATGGTTGAGCTTCGTCTAGAATTTAAAAGCACTACTCAAATTTTCTTCTTTTAAGAACTGTGGGAACTGTCCCATACATGCCTTGTGACAAAATCTTCTGAAGTGATACATCTCCACGGAAGTTTATCAAAAGACAACTACAAAAAGCAGCCCAATTGGTTGGAACTTGAGGCACCAATTAAGATATGTGGTATCTATTTGCCAATCCATTTTGTTTCCTTTTAATTTAATATGCTCTTTATTTTCTTACTCGATTTTAGTATATGGTCATCAATTTTTGTGCGAAAGAAATGGTGACATTGATGTTAGATTTTATAATCTCATGCATAGTATTCAAATTTGTCACTAGTTCAGTTGTATAAGTTTAGAACCATGTGGTTTTGGAAGAACTATTGACCTCAAAATTTTGGTTTCGTACTAAATAATAGGGAAATGGTTTATAATACAATTTGGGATAACAAAAAGTTGTCCCCTTGATTTTGAGGCATATTGTTCATGGAAAGATAATGCATATGGGCATAGTAAAGCAGAAAAATAGAAGAGGAAAACTGTAGGTATGATATGAATTTGATGTGACAGAAAAAGATAAATTGAAAAAAATAACGAGTGTCATATCTAGGATGGGTTTTAAGATGGGTGGGGAGAGTGGGTTTTTGGTGTCTTTTTTAACAGCACGTGAATAAACTTTGTGATTGATGAGAGTGAAAGGCACCAAAAACCCATCCACCAAGAACATGTATTGGAATGAAGATGAAACACAAATATATACTGTATGGGTACTTTCTTTCTCCAAATTACAAACTGATTATGTAGAGATCCACTAATCATGGGATTCTATCATTATTAAATTAATTGCATATAATTGCGTACAATATCGTACAAATTGTATATAATTTGATAATTATTATTTCTTTAATAAAACACTTTTTCATTTCTTTGCTATGTTTTTTCAAAATTTATGCAATTATAATCTATTTATATATTTATTATTGAATATAATAAAAAATATTATTTTTACATCAAATTATTGATAATATCATATTTTTTTAATTTTTATCTTTGGTAAAAAAAATATTTAATAAATGTTTAGATGCGTACAAATGTGAGTATGAATATTTTCATTATTGTATTGGAATGAAGATGAGATACAAATATATACAAGTTCTTTACTATTTCTAATTAATAAATTATTTTCTTTTTCGATGTGCAGCTTCAGCTTATTCTGTCTGTACAATATAATTAATAATTTATATTTAGTGATGAAGGTAATTATAAAAAACAATATATCAAGAAATCACGAAATGTAACTTAACCTTGAATTTTGTGATTGTCCTGGATTCTGGTGGTTGCAATGTTGCTCCCACTCGGAAAGTAAATCTCTTCCTGACGAGAGCAAATGGAGTATAAGTCTTCCTTAGTAGTGACTTTTCCTCCTTTTTGGAACAAGGTAAACCTCCTCATAAATAAAATCTTATATGTTATAATAAATAGAATCTAGGGTTTCACCCTGTGAAATGGGTGAAACCCGTGTACAAATATATCACTATAGTGTCTGTTGTCACTAACCAAGTGACCACCGACAGATCAGGCGGCAGAGAAGTCAGGGGACAGATCACCCAGAACGGTGATCGGTGGTTAGCAACCAAGTGGCCACCAACAGACCAGTTTCCTCGATGAACGCCTGGGGGCAGAACGCGAGAAGCAATAGAGAACTGATCAATCATCGGGTGCATGGTCATCGGGCTCTCGTGCTACACGCAGTTAACCTGGGACTGAGGTTCCCAGCGAGAGCGTTACGCATAGACCTCGCATGAGCACACCTCAGGGAATCGTGCACGAGAGTGGCCTGAGGGAACTAGTAAACCAGTCAATGATTGGTGATTCCTTCAACCCATTACGTGCGCGGTACCGTGAAGGGTAAGCCGTTACGCAGAGGGCGACGCTTGGTGAGTGTGCCTAGACCAGCCACACCCGGCATTCTCCTGAGAGTATGCGATTTACCCAGGTGGAAGAAATATCCTAAGTTACTCCGCAAGGGAATAACTTAGGCGCACAAAGAGAAGCGCTAGAGCCCTTCAAGTAGTGACACATGAATGGTTAGATGTGAGTTGCATACCTCCACGTGTCACCATCTGAGAGGGGCGTGGCCCAGATAAAGGTGTACTCCGTACCACTAAAGGTACAGACAAGCGCAGTCAAGCGCAGAGACGCGCGGACACTCACACTCTATTGATTCTGGAGGTACGTTGTCGCAGAAAAGCATAACAGGGTTCTGACACATGCCAGAAAGCATAACAGAATTCTGTTAGGCCCAGATGCAGGCGGTGCGATAAAACAGAATCAGGGTGAGAGTGAAGAGAGAGAGGAAGAGTTTTCACACACACTACTAGTTTTTCTCATTTGGTGGTTTTGTGATCTAACTTGATCGTCGGAGTGCAAACGGCCGCTAGAGGCGCCGTCTGTGTGTTTTGCAAGTCGCGTTTGGAGATCCTAGAGAAGGTTCTGAGGGTGATTTTGCAGATAACTCAGTCGCATAGACGGGGCAGAGAGTGCTACAAAGCGATTCCTCCACGTTTCAGTTGTTGACAGGATCATTTGGCGCCCACTGTGGGGCCCGAGTGAATCGTGGTCCCATATACACCGCAGTTTTTGAAGCTTACCAAGGTTTTTCCAAGTTCTTTGCTAGGGAAAGATGCCAAGAAACAGACAGCCATCACCTGCACCATCTGCTGACGAAGGAGCTGTGACAATGGCGCAGGTCCTGGAGATGGTGCGCACGCTGCAGGACAACGCCGCAGCGTCGAGAGTTGAACAAGAGAGGATGCAAGCGGAGTTGGCTGCGTCGCAGAGTAGGAACGACGAGCTGAATCGCGTCAATGAAGAATTGAGGAGGACGTTGCAGGCACAGAGGGAACACGCGGTTGACGAAAGGGTGTCGAGGCAACCGTCGCCTCCAAGAGCGTTCCCCATGCCATTCTCCCCTGAAGTCATGGGAACCATGGTGCCTCCCAACCTGGTGGGGGTGAAAGCGTCGTTCACAGGGGTAGAAGATCCGGAGGCGCATCTGACAGCGTTCCACACCCAGATGATGTTGTCTAGGGGCTTAGACGCTGTGTACTGCAAAATGTTCATGAGCACACTAAGCGGAATCGCCATGGAGTGGTTCGTGAGTTTACCAGAAGGACATATCACATCTTTCCCTCAGTTTTCAAAGCTTTTCACTGAGCAGTACATCGTCAACAAAGCACCCGCAGTGGTGTCATACGATTTGTTCGATGTACGACAGTACCAAGGCGAGTCGCTGAAGGACTACCTCAACCGCTTTGGAGCACAAGTGGTTAGACTGCCCAGCAAGGATGAGGATATGCTGGTGCACGCGTTTAAGAAGGGAGTGCTGCCTGGTCCCTTCAGTGAGTCCCTCATCAGGAGCCACCCCAGCACCTTTGCAGAGATCCGACGACGCGCGGTGACACACATAGTGGCAGAAACAGAGGTTTCTGAGAAAAGAGTGAGTGTTGCACCACCAAGACCGCGTGGAGGGCAAGGGAAACCACAACAGCAAGCAAGGGTGCATGAGGCCAAGGAGGGGAAAAAGGTGCAGGAAAAATCTCGTCCCTACGCACCAGGCAAGGACCAGGGCAGAGGGCGTGCAAGGGAGAACAATGCACCCCCAAGATACAATTTCATGGTGGGATTGGCGGATCTCATCGCCCTTCCTGCTGTAGCAGCAAGACTACGCGTACCGGAGAATACAGATAAGGTACTTAGTAGAAAGAAGAATGAGTGGTGTGAGTTTCACCAGGCCTTTGGCCACACACTCCACTCCTGTTTGGCGTTGGGACACCAACTGGCAGAGTTGGTGAAGTCTGGATTCCTGGCAGATTACCTGCGTGAGCCGCAGGGTGATCGCGCGTCGGGATCCCAGGCTGGAGAACAGCAGCATGAAGTCCCTATGCACGGGGAAGTGCAAACAATCGCGGGAGGCTTCTCTGGTGGGGGATGCACCGCGTCACAGAGAAGGAGATACGCTCGGTCGGTTATGGCGGTAGACTCGGTAAATGAGAGCCATTACCCTGAAGTAGATATTGTCTTCAGGAAAGCTGACCTACGGGACGTTGTCCCGCACGACAACGACCATGTGGTCATTTCCCTCATCACGGCAGGAAGACGAGTGCACCGAGTGCTCGTAGATCAAGGAAGCTCGGCAGACGTCATGTTCTGGCCGACGTTTAACAAGTTGCAGTTGTCCCCTGATCAACTAAGGCCGTATACCGGGTGTCTCTACGGCTTTGCAGGGGATCAGGTAGAGGTGCGGGGGTACATTGAGCTGAGGACAACATTCACTGATGGAACGACAGCCCGCACCGAAAGGATAAAGTACTTGGTGGTGAACGCCCCTTCTACGTACAACATTTTGTTGGGGAGGCCAACCCTCAATAGGTTGGGCGCAATACCATCAACGAGGCACATGAAGCTGAAGCTGTCGTCGATGGAGGGGACCGTAATAACCATCAAGTCGGATCAAGCTGAGGCTAGACGCTGTTACGAGAACAGCCTCAAGCAAAAGAGAAGCGTATGTCACGTAACCACGACACCACCACCAGGTGTGCGCGAAGAGCGATCGGTGGTTAGGGAGACACAGGGCGCTCAGAGGATGGACAACGCTACGGTGGGGGGCTCCCAGGTAGCTCAGGTTGAAGAAGAAGAGGAAGGCGCGATCGCTCCTCGCGAGTCAGGTATCGCGAGGGCGGTCATCGTCAATGAGAAAAGGCCCCACCCAGCTGAAGGATGGGTCGAAGTGGACATCAGGGGGAAAAAGTTCAGATTGGGGGGATCCCTCGTTGAAGAAGAGCGAAAGCTGATCGTTGGTGTTATCGAGAGGCACATGGGTGCCTTTGCATGGTCAGCGTCCGACATGCCAGGAATCGACCCCGATTTCCTTTGCCATCGTCTGTCGATGGATCCTAAGGTTCGACCTGTGCGACAAAGGCGAAGGAAATTCAACGAGAAAAAGAGGAAGGTGATCCACGACGAAGCGCAGAAGCTCCTTGCTGCAGGGCACATCAGAGAGATCTAGTACCCCGAGTGGCTAGCGAACGTGGTACTGGTTCAGAAGGCAAGCGGCAAGTGGAGAATGTGCGTGGACTTCACTGATCTCAACAAGGCATGCCCCAAAGATTCCTACCCCTTACCCAGTATAGACGCCCTAGTTGATAGCGCATCAGGGGGGAAGCTACTCAGCTTCTTGGATGCTTTCTCAGGGTATAACCAGATCAGGATGCACCCCATGGATGAGTGCAAGACCGCGTTCATGACGGAACGGTCTTGCTATTGCTACAGGGTCATGCCATTCGGATTAAAGAACGCGGGGGCTACCTACCAGCGACTCATGGATAGGGTGCTCTCGTCCATGCTGAGAAGGAACGTACAAGCATATGTAGATGACATGGTGGTCACGTCCCAAGAGAAGAAGCATCATGCAGTTGATCTGGAGGAACTATTCACCACCATCGCCAAGTACAGGCTGAAGCTCAACCCTGAGAAGTGTATTTTTGGCGTGGAGGCTGGGAAGTTCTTGGGTTTCCTCTTAACAGAGCGGGGAATCGAAGCTAACCCAGAGAAGTGCGCAGCAATCGTGGCAATGAGGAGCCCGACGACGGTGAAGGAGGTGCAACAGCTCACCGGTCGCTTGGCAGCCTTATCCCGGTTTATGTCCGTTGGAGGGGAGAAAGGTCATCCGTACTTACAGTGTCTTAAATGCAACAGCAGATTTCTTTGGACACAGGAGTGCAAGGAGGCCTTCATCAAACTGAAGGAGTATCTGGCGAGCCCACCAGTCTTGTGTAAACCTCAGGTGGGCATCCCTCTTCGTCTATATTTCGTTGTGACGGAGAGAGCAGTCAGCTTAGTCCTAGTGCAAGAGCAAGACCAGGCCCAGAGGCCTGTGTACTTCGTGCGTAAGGTGCTGCAAGGCCCTGAAACAAGATACCAGGCCCTCAAGAAGGCTGCCCTGGCGGTGGTATTTTCAGCAAGGAGACTCAGGCATTACTTCCACAGCTTCACAGTGGTGGTAATGACAGATCTGCCCATCCAAAACGTGCTGAAGAAACCTGACGTAGCAGGAAGGATGGTCAAGTGGGCGGTGGAATTGTCAGAATTTGACATTCAGTACGAGCCCCGAGGACCGATCAAGGGGCAAGTGTTCGCGAACTTTGTAGTCGAGCTGTCGTCGATCCCGACACCTACAGAAGGTTTAGATTTCCGATGGGTATTATCGGTGGATGGCTCCTCTAATCAGCAGGGGAGCGGCACTAGAGTCATTTTGGAAGGCCCAAACGGGGTACTGATCGAGCAGTCCCTCCGCTTTGCCTTCAAGGCTAGCAACAATCAGGCGGAGTATGAAGCCCTGATCGCAGGAATGTTGCTAGCGATAGAAATGGGAGCAAGAAACCTGCTGGCCAAAAGCGACTCCTTGTTAGTCACCGGGCAGGTTACAGGGGAGTTCCAGGCAAAGGATCCCCAGATGGCAGCCTACCTGGAGTATGTACAGCTCCTGAAGACGTCCTTCACCGAGTTTGAATTGGTGCACGTGCCAAGAGAGCAAAATGCCAGAGCAGACCTGCTTGCCAAGCTGGCCAGCTCAGGCAAAGGGGGGAAGCAGAGGACCGTCATTCAGGAGACCTTGAAGGTACCGCGTGCGTTCGTGTCAGACAACCAGGTACTTCATGTGTACAAATCAATGGAGCGCCTAACGATCGGTCATCGGTCGTTGACTCAAGAAACGTTGAAAGCACCGAGGGTGAGAGCGCGACCGTCGAAGATCGATGAGTCGATGGAGGTCCGCGCGGTGAAGGAACCCGACGCCTGGATAACGCCATACCAATTATACTTAGAAGATGGTGTACTCCCACTTGACGTGGCGGAGGCAAAAAGGATAAAGAGGAGCTCAAGTAAGTATACTCTAATTGATGGAAACCTCTTTAGATTTGGATTTTCTCACCCTGTGCAGATCTGCGTGCACGGCGAGCAATGCACCAGACTTATGTCTGAGCTGCACGAGGGGGTGTGCGGAAGCCACGTAGGTGGTCGCGCTTTGGCAGGATACTCCGCGCGGGGTACTACTGGCCAAAGCTGAAGGAAGACTGCGTGAGGTTTGCTCAGCTTGCAAACAGTATCAACTTCGCGCGGACTGGCACAAGGCACCTCCTGAGGAGTTGAGGTCCATCCATAGCCCGTGGCCATTGGGGGATCGACATCCTAGGACCTTTTCCCCTGGCGATAAGGCAGATGAAGTTTCTCATCGTGGCCATCGAGTACTTCACCAAGTGGGTGGAGGCAGAACCAGTCGCACACATCACCGCACAGAAAGTCGAGCACTTCGTCTGGAAGAACATCGTCTGTCGTTTCGGAATACCCAAGAGGTTGGTCTCCGACAATGGCACCTAGTTCACGAGTCATCAGCTGAGGAAGATGTGTGAGGAGTTAAAGATACAGCAGGTTTTCGCTTCAGTGGAACACCCGCAAACCAATGGGCAAGTGGAGTCGGCCAACCGAGTACTGCTCAGGGGGCTGAAGCGAAGACTAGACAAGGCTAAAGGAGGCTGGGCGGAGGAGATCCCCAGAATCGTATGGTCTTATCATACCACCCCACAGTCCAGCACCCATGAGACACCCTTCAGCCTTGTCTACGGGACCGATGCCATGATCCCCGTGGAGATACAGGAGATCTCCCCCAGATTCTTGAACTTCATTGCTGAAGAGTCCAATGAAGAGCGAAAGGTGAATCTCGACCTACTGGACGAAGTGCGAGAAGAAGCCAGAGTCAGTGCTGAAGCCGTAAAGAGAAGAGTAGAACGGAGGCACAACTCTAAGGTGAGGCCCAGGCGCTTCCAGGAAGGTGATTTGGTGGTGAGAAAGGCTCATCAGAATGAGATGGAGAACAAGTTGTCTCCAAAGTGGACAGGCCCGTACAGAGTGGTTGAGACGTTGGAGAACGGAGCTTATCGGCTAGAAACTCTGGAGGGAGGAGCAATCCCCAGAACGTGGAACGCCACCCACTTAAAATTTTACTTCAGTTAAGTTGTAAAGTAGTTGCGTTCTCGCGCTAAAGATACATGCTTTGTATATAGTGTGAACAGTTGAACAGACAAGGGGGCACTCTTTTCCCTAAGGAGGGTTTTTGACGAGGCCACCCAATGAAAAAATTTCCAGCATATCAAGTGTGCGCAAGTATTAAAGTTAAAATCCTCCTTGCCCCAGGCGCAAGTGCAGGTGATCGGTTAGGCCTTACTCGCCCTAGGCGCAAGTACTGGCACTGATCTAGGTCTTCCTCACCCAGGTGTGAGTGCAGGCGACTAGGGTTTGAAAAGCCAGAGGTGCTAGTAAGACCAAGAGAGGGAAAGGAAAGATTTTGACAAATGTCCTTACTCACTTGGCATACACCAATATTGGCCCAGTAAGGCTCTTAGTTCGAAACCCTTCTCACCCCACGAGTGAGGCAGAGAATGAACGACCCAATCCGCTGAAGGGTGATGACCTTGGGGAAGGTAAGAGGGGTTAGCGAGAAACACTTTTCTTTCCCCAAAACGAGGCATCACCTCGAGCGATCGATGTCAAAGTCCTCTATGCACTTAGCGCTAGAGCGACAGAGAAGCTAAGTGAAAATCGAAGAACGATCACTGACGAGTCGTCAGTGATTGGTTAGTGGTACAAAGCAGCGCACAAGGGCTGTTAAAGACAAGGCTAAGGAAGTCGTTAGTCGCGATCAAAGTAGAGGCCAAGATCGAAGAGTACAAGATCGCGCTAAACCTAAGCTAGCTAACAGTTAGTCGTGTGCATAAGGAAAGGCGAAGCTCAAGAAAAATACAAGAGAAGAAGCTTATAAGCTGAAACGAGTATGTATTCACACCAAGTCTTATACAAATTCCAAGTACTAAAAAGTTGTGCAGAAGTATAAATTTACAAAAAAAAGAAGAGATCAAGGAGGAGGGGTGAGCTTTCCGTCTACCACTTCGTGATAAATGCTAAATTGCGAGAGGTCCAAGTCTGGGAAAACGCATCGGATTTGCTCGAGTGCCAGCTCGAATCCGTCAGTAAGGGCGTCAGCACCCACGTTCATCAGATCGGCTTTCTCCGCCTCCAGTTTTTGCCTTGAGGCCTCCGCAGCATTCTTCTCGGTGGTAAGGGCAGCAAGGGAAGAGGCAGCTTCTTCCAATTGGACCTTGGCTTCAGATAGTTTGCTCACCACCTCCTCAAGTTTCTTCTCTCCAGCAGCGGCCGCTTCCTTGGTGGACTCGAGCTCCCCCACTAATTGAGAGTTCAGTTGGCGTGGGGAGGAGGTCTCGGCCCGCAACTGCACCACCTCGCAGTCCAGAGAGTTGACGGTTTGCCCCATCAAGATCTCAGTCTTGATGGTCTCTTGGACCTGCGCTAGGTACTCCCTCCTAGCTCTTTCCACCATGCCCTGCATCAGATCTACGGACCCTTGGGCAGCTTCGAAGTCACTTCGCAGTGACTCCTTGTCATGCTCAAGCTCCTTTACCCTCTTCTTCAGGGCTATTTGCTTGCGGTGCTAGGTGGAAAACTCCAAAGAGAGCACCATCTGCCTAGCCAGGTGCATGTCCACCTCATCACCGTTCCATTCGACGAGCTCTCGGTTGCTGATGAGTTGTCGAACCAAGGTGATGATCCGGCTGAAGTTCTCGTGGCTTGCCCCCGAGACGCTTGGTCGCGAGCTGGACCCACCACATTCAGCAGTAGCAGTGGAGGTTGGCAGTGGTGGCGGGAGACCCCCCGGATGAGCAGAAGCACCCCCAGCAGGAGGAGCAGATGGACCAAGAGATTGGCCTGCTGGGGGGGAGATGATGGTTGAGAAGTTGGAGGCGGCTGTTGGCAGGGAGAAGGAAGGCACGTGGGCTCTGGGGCAGGTTGAGTAGAGGGAGGAGGGGGTGAACCTTCCTCTACCTCCACCACCTCGATCTCCCCAGGTTGAAGAGATGAGGCCCCCTCAACCGCTGGCAGTTTCCTCTTGCGATGTATAAGAGGAGAGCCAGAGCTCTCCTCTTCGGTTGAGGGAACAGCAGCAGTGGCAGGTGAAGCAGAGGCCTTCACCAATCTCTTTCTTTTCTTTCCTTGCTCGGGGCCTTCAGCTGGCGCGACCGAGAGAGGAGGGGCTGCAATGGGCTCGGTGGTGGAAGAAGAGGAGCCAGTCCCTTTGGTCCCCCGAAGTTTGGCAAGCTCCAGCAAAGCCTTTCTCCTGTCCTTCCCTGACATTGAATCTACATCGATGGGAAAAGGAAAAGTTAGACGGCCTAGTTACGCAAGTAAGTCAAAATGTATGCAAGCATGCGTGAGAATGTGCAAGTATCCTAAGAGGTGGAAGAGGAAGAGCTACCTATGTACTTTTTCAGGGCCAACACATCGAACTCATCTTTGATGAGGCGAGCAGAGTTGTACTTGGCCCCCAGGAACAGCCTACATAGCTCGCGCTCGTAGGGGGCCATGGCTTCGAGGTCCCGGGGTTTCTTGAACTCAACCGCAGGAACCCAGTAGAGGGGGTACCCCTCGAGCAACGTTGGACTTTGTGGGGTGGCAGATATCATGTAGAACCTGCCCTTCCAATCTTTGAAGGATTGGTGATACAGGCCCAAGAGCACCCGTCCAACAACCCCGTTCAGACTAACCCAGGACCTGTCCCCAGGGTTCTTCGCCTCGAAGAAATAGAGGAACACATCCACGGAGGCGTTATGCCCGAAGTAGTTGCAGAGAATTTCAAATGCCCGGATGAAAGCCCAGGCATTTGGATGGAGTTGGCAGGGCGCGACGTTCAACTCCATCATCAGCTCCTTCTCGAAAAAGGTGAATGGCAGGCGTAGCTTCAACCTTTTGAAGATGGCGGAGTAGATGAAGACGAAGGGCACCCCATTGGTGGCCCTATCGTCCGCGCAGATGGGCATCCCTCGAGGAGGAATGCGGATTTGGATGTTGAAATCGTTTTCCCTGTCGATGGCGCAGGAAGGCTCATCGGGGTTGTTGCTCAGCAGGGATGTGAGGTGGCCCTCGGGCAGTAAGGTGGAGGTTGCAACGCCAGGGGGGCCCAGTCGTAGACCCTGGCGTTGTCATGGTAGGAGGTTGCAACGGGTGGTGGTGGAGCTGGCGCACTTGCGGAAGGCTGTGCACCAGAAGATGAGACAATAATGCGTGCGGTTTGTTTCAAGCGAGCCATCGCGAGATAGCTGCAATGGAGGAAAAACGAAAAGTCAGAATGAATGGAAAAAGAGGGAATGATGAATGGTTCGGTGAAAACAGAGAAGGGAAAGGAGAAAGAAATGCCCAGGTGAAAAGAGGAAGAAGGAGAAGCAGAAATCAGAGCAAGAACGCGAAAAACCCTAGCGCGGGTCGAGTGAGGGAAAACAGAGAAGATGAATGCATGATAACGAGAAAGATAAATGCAATCGGTAAAAATAACCTAAATAGACCCAGGAAGAAGAAAAACCATACCTTTGGGTGATCGCGAGAGGTTTAGAAGCAGAAAACTTGAAGAAGGATGGGTGCGCAGAGAGAGAGTTCGCAAGAAGTCTAAGAGTTGATTGAAGAAGATGAAGAAACAGTGAAGGCGCGCGCCTATTTGAATAAGAGAAGCGCTAGCGACACACCACGCTGGCCGTCGATGGGGCCACATGTCGCGAGATTAAGGAAGGAAGTCCTAACGTTAAAGAAGCAGCATGTGAGGTGGCACGTGATGCGGTCCCACTTGCCACGTGGACTGAGGGCACGACCACTTAGTCTCTTCGCCGAGAACGAGTTCACGGCTCGAGACTGGGGGGCTTGTGATCCGATCGGTCATCGGTAGTCGATGACGTCAGCAGCAGAGAACCACGTGGACCACTCGCAGGGTAACACGTGGACCAGGTGACAGATAGATCGGGGTGAACGTGATCGGTTGTCACTAACCAAGTGACCACCGACAGATCAGGCGGCAGAGAAGTCAGGGGACAGATCACCCAGAACGGTGATCGGTGGTCAGCAACCAAGTGGCCACCAACAGACCAGTTTCCTCGATGAACGCCTGGGGGCAGAACGCGAGAAGCAATAGAGAACTGATCAGTCATCGGGTGCATGGTCATCGGGCTCTCGTGCTACACGCAGTTAAACTGGGACTGAGGTTCCCAGCGAGAGCGTTACGCATGGACCTCGCATGAGCACACCTCAGGGAATCGTGCACGAGAGTGGCCTGAGGGAACTAGTATACCAGTCAGTGATTGGTGATTCCCTCAACCCATTACGTGCACGGTACCGTGAAGGGTAAGTCGTTACGTAGAGGGCGACGCTTGGTGAGTGTGCCTAGACCAGCCACACCCGGCGTTCTCCTGAGAGTATGTGATAGCTGTCGTTTTGCTGTCAAATTAATATGATTCTAGCGTAGACTTGTCTAACACTAGAGAGATGATAATATAGTTGTGGTCAGATGACCCCAAGTCGTCTCCCAACGAATCCAATAGTAATTTCAGTGAATAGAATTCAAAACCTATCTGCAAACAATGAAAATTAGCAATAATAGTAAAGAAATAGGGGTTGTGATCGCTTAGCAAGAAAATATAAATGATGATTTGAATCAGTAAAGAATGCAGATTGACTCCCAAGTTCTTCCACCAATGAATTCTTCACAGGCTCTCTAAAGATTATTCTTTTCTCAATCCTCAGCAGAGCTAAACTAAATTGAACATGCGCCAAACCTAATTCAACTGAAGCTCACCAGTAAAGCATGCGTCTACCGGTTTAATCAATACCCACTTTGTTCCATGCGTATACTCCATGGGAATGCTTATCTCCTCTCTCTTGAATCATGCGCCCAAGAAATTAATTAGAACAATACGAACTAACTAAGAAACCAAAGTTTAAGATAAGGAAGACTCTCAATCATGCGTTCAAGTACAACCTCTCACAAAAACTAGTTTTCCAGGAGATTAGACAATAAAAACAACTGCTATAGAGAATTAAAAATAGAAACTTTTATTGATCAAAACCTCAGAACTCAATGGGGAATCACAAAGGAATCAACCAAAAGGTTTAGCTTTCCATGCGGAGGCAAAAGAATTACAAATAAGAAAAGAAACTAAGAAAATCCTATGAAACTCTCTCTCTTTCTACTTGATGCTTGTGTCCTTTTATAAGGCTTTTCTGCTCCAAGGATCTTGGGAAAATATTGCAGTTTAGATTTTGTAAACAGTTTCCACTTTCCATAATTCTTTTTATTTTGCAGAAGATTTGCTTCCAATTCTGTTTCTGGAATCTTGTAGCTTTTATTTTCTCTTTCTTCTCCAACAGAATTTGTTTTCTGTTTTGATTCAAAGAAGCAACTTGGACTTTTGCATATTTGGCCCATTCACAAAGGTAGATGCTTCAGATCATTTACCCTAAAAACACAAAATTAACAATAATAATAGTTAAGGCCTAAATAAACCCAATTATAAGAATATTAATTAAAACAATGGATTTATTAATTATTATAGTCCAATAATCTATGATTAAGGCTATTAAGTGTGAATAAATATATGCTCATCAAATACCCCCACACTTATCCTTTTTGCACTCCTGGGCAAAACACTCTACAAATATTTAGAAAGCTAAAAGGAAAAATAATGAAAACTAAACTGCAGCAAACCAGAACAACTATATCAGCATGATACATTTTCAAGACAATCAAGGAATCAAAACCAGCGTGAATGGAATCCTATGAATTGAACTACAAGTAGGTAATCGAATTCAAAGGTGAATCAAAATTTGATAAACTTCTCACCAAATGCTCTCTAACTCTTAAGTGTTTAGGTTTGTATTTACACTCAGCACCCATGCAGACAAACACTACCATATGCTTAGCAGGACTCTAATATTCACAACCATTGAAAAATATGCAATCAAAGATCAAGAGGACTTTATAAGGGATGTAATGGGGCTAAGGTAAAGGTAGGTAAAAGTGGGAAAATAGGCTTAAAAACCATAGAAAAACAAAGGAGCAATGAAGGATAAGTCTAAAAACAAGTGTAAGTATTATGACTCCTCTTTTTATTTCAAGATATAATTTTTTATCATATAGTAGATAGTCAATCCAATGTATTAGAAGATCTACTCTTATTTTGTTTATTTTGCTTTGCTTTTCTTTTTCTTGTTGTATTCTTTTTTTCTATCCCTTTTTTTTTTTTTTTAAACTGAAGAGGTAAACTATGAAAATGACATACACCCCCACACTTATTCAAAAACCTATTCCCAAATGATTTCAAAGCTCCTTTATCTTCTAAGGTAGGGACAAACATGGTTTTTCTTGTTTTGAGGCTTGCAATGAGGGTTAAAAATAAGAAAAAGGTTATAGGCTCAAGGGGCTAACAAATGGATTATCATAAAGGTAGGCTAATATGGCTAGTGGGTTAATTTAAACAAAAGAATGCCTCTATCATATCAGTTCATGCACGTAAATCACAGTTGTAAAACAAAGAATCAAGCTAAGTTCTAGAGTATAAGCAGACACAAGTGAAAACACACTAAAAAGAATATTAGACAATCTGTCAATGAAGCTCAAAATCTCACCTGGGACAGTTTATCACAAAAGATTCAACTCTAAATTTCTCATAACCAACTTATTTTTCAAAACTTTTCTAAGAAATCCACACAACAAGGATCAAGAAACTCAAAATTTATCTAGAAACATGCATAATGCTTGTATTAGATGCTCTAAATGTTTGCTAAAAGAAAACAAAAAAATACTAAGGAATTTTTATTTGAAAGCAAACCAAGTAAAACTCCCAGGAAAGAGAGGTGAGTCACAAATGGACAAACTTAAATACCAAGTCTTTCCTAGCCAGAGTCTTCCCTAGATCACTTTTCAAAATAATTTTTTCTTTAGATAAAAAAAATAAAAATAAATAATGAATAAAATAAAATAAAAATAAAAATAAAACAGTAAAACAAATCCTAACTACAATTCTCCCCCCACACTTAAATCATACATTGTCCTCAATGTAAAAACAATTAATATATGTGTATGATAAAAGTAAGGGAAGAAATACTCCCTCCTCAAGCTTGAGGGTAATTCGGGTGCTGCAAGGTAATCTCTTCCACCGTCTCGTCTTGAGGAATCTCATGAAAGAGCTTTAGACGGTGTCCATTCACCTTAAATGTATTGGTAGATGTCAGACTCTGCAATTCTACAACACCATGAGGGTGGACATGGGTGACCAAAAATGGTCCAATCCATTTTGAACGCAACTTTCCAGGCATGAGTTTTAATCTGGAGTTGAACATTAACACACGCTGGCCGACAACAAACTCCTTTCCAGTGATGAAGTGGTCATGTAGATGCTTGGTCCTTTCCTTGTAGAATTTGGAGTTCTCATATGCCTCCAAACGGATCTCGTCCAACTCTTGCAGCTGAAGTTTTCTCTGTTCTCCTGCCTTGTCATAATCCATGTTGCATGTCCTTATTGCCCAGTAAGCTCTGTGCTCGATCTCCACAGGTAGATGGCAAGCTTTTCCAAAGACAACCCTAAAGGGAGACATCCCAATAGGTGCTTTATAGGCTGTACGATGGGCCCAAAGAGCATCGTCTAAACGTTTACTCCAGTCCTTCCTTGTTGGCTTAACCATCTTCTCCAAAATGCGTTTTATTTCTCTATTAGAGACCTCAGCTTGACCATTTGTTTGTGGATGATATGGTGTGGACGCTCTATGGATCACCCCATATTTCCGAAATAGGACATCGAGTATCCTGTTGCAAAAATGTGTGCCTTGGTCACTGATGATGGCTTTAGGAATCCCAAATCTGCAGAAGATGTTAGATCGAATAAAAGCTGCAACAACATGGGAATCATTAGTTCTTGTGGCTATTGCCTCCACCCATTTGGAGACATAGTCCACAGCAAGAAGGATATAAGTGAATCCAAAAGAAATAGGGAAGGGACCCATGAAATCAATACCCCACACATCAAAGACTTCACAAAATAGCATGGGTTGCTGGGGCATCTGTTGTCTTTGGGAGATGGCAGTGCTTGCTCTTTGACACTTCTCGCATGTGGATGAGACGGTCCATGCATCTTTAAAAATGGTTGGCCAAAAGAACCCACAATCCAGTACCTTTCTTGCAGTACGTTGTGCAGCCAAGTGTCCTCCAACAGATGAAGCATGACAAAAATTTAGCACAGATGGGATCTCTTGGTCAGGAATGCATCTGCGTATGATCTGATCACTGCAGAAACGCCATAAGTATGGGTCATCCCAGACATAGTATTTGGCATCGCTCTTGAGTTTGTGCCTTAGTTGCCAATAGTGGAAAAACAGAAGCAACAAGGTAGTTCACTATGTCAGCGTACCAAGGTATAAGTTCAGATGTGCTAGATAATTTAGAATATGCATTAGATGCTCTGGTTGGACCGTTTACTGATTCCGTTATAAGAAGATGCTCATCTGGGAAATCATCATGGATGGGCTCTGCATCTTGTTCCTTCTCAATTCGACTAAGGTGATCTGCAACATGATTACATGCCCCACTCCTATCTTTAATCTCCAAGTCAAATTCTTGGAGCAGCAACATCCACCTAATCAACCTTGGTTTTGAGTCAGTCTTCTTTAAGAGATATTTCAGGGCAGCATGATCAGTAAAAACAACCACCTTGGATCCTAGGAGATACGATCTGAACTTATCTAAGGAAAAGACAATAGCCAACAACTCCTTTTCCGTGGTGGTGTAGTTAGACTGAGCAGCGTCTAACGTTCTAGAGGCATAATAGATCACATGTGACAAACCATCTACTCTTTGTGCAAGGACAGCTCCAAGTGCATAATTTGAGGCATCACACATGATCTCAAAAGGGAGTGTCCAATCAGGGGTTTTTATAATTGGAGGTGTCACAAGTGCTGCTTTAAGGGCATCAAATGCCTCTATGCATCTTTCTCCAAAATCAAACAATACATCCTTTTGTAGCAAGTTAGATAAAGGTAATGCTATTTTGCTAAAATTCTTGATGAACCGTCTATAGAATCCTGCATGACCAAGAAAAGACCTAACCTCCCTCACAGAAGAGGGATAAGGTAGTTGTGAGATAACATTCAGTTTAGCAGGATCTACTTGAATACCTTTCTCAGAGATAATGTGACCCAACACTGTACCCTGTGTAACCATAAAATGACATTTCTCATAACTTAATACTAAGTCATTCTCAATGCATTTGTCAAGTACTTTGACCAGGTTAGCCAAACAATCATCAAAAGAAGAACCATACAGGCTAAAATCATCCATAAAAATCTCTATGCAATGCTCAATTAAATCAGAAAATATGCTCATCATGCATCGTTGAAACGTTCCCAGAGCATTACATAGGCCAAATGGCATCCTTCTATATGCAAAGGTTCCAAATGGGCAAGTAAAAGTGGTCTTATGTTGGTCCTCTGGTGCTATACATATCTGAAAATATCCAGAGAAACCATCCAAGAAACAATAATGTGTTTTACCTGCTAGACGTTCCAACATTTGATCAATGAAAGGAAGGGGAAAGTGGTCCTTCCGAGTGGCTTGATTCAAGCGTCTGTAGTCAATACAAACTCTCCAGCTGTTCTGCACTCTAGTAGGAATAAGTTCATTATGCTCGTTCTTTATCACTGTTATCCCAGATTTCTTGGGAACAACCTGAATCGGACTCACCCATGTGCTGTCAGAGATAGGGTATATGATACCAGCTTGTAACAGCTTAGTGACCTCCTTCTTCACCACATCAAGAATCTGGGGATTAAGCCTGCGTTGAGGTTGTCTCATAGGTTTTGTCTCTTCTTCTAGTAGAATTCTATGCATACAAATAGAAGGGCTGATACCTGGAATGTCTGCCAACGTCCAACCAATGGCTTTTTTGTGCTCTCTAATCACCTGCAACAGTTTCTGCTCTTGTTCATCAGTTAGAGAAGTAGAAATAATCACTGGAAGTTGCTCCCCTTTTTCCAAATAGGCATACTTAAGATGATCCGGAAGTGGCTTCAGTTCAAGTGATGGCGGTTGGATGATGGACGGTACTGGTCTAGTGCTGAGAGAAACTTTCACAACCTGCAATTCATCATGGTTGATATCATCTGATGTTGCTAAGTGTGAATCAACAACATCTACATCAGTTACAAAACCTAGAAAATCAAACACATTATCATCCACAATATCATCTAAAATCTCAAGATGATACACAGAGTGATCTTCAATTGGGTGTTTCATAGCGTCTAGGATATTGAACTGGACTAAATTGTCTCCAAACTCCATAGTCAGTGTGCCTGCATGAACATCAATCTTGGTGCGGGCTGTCTTCAAGAAAGGTCTGCCCAAGATGATGGTTGTTGAACCAAAATTTGAATCTTCTCCACCCATGTCCAAAATGTAGAAATCTGCAGGAAAAACAAGTTTATTTACTTGAATAAGGACGTCTTCAATAAGCCCTGTAGGTTGGACTGTGCTTCTATTAGCGAGCTGAATGACTATGCCTGTGGGTTTAAGAGGACCAATAGACAAAGAAGTAAACACAGATAAAGGCATAACATTTATAGATGCTCCCAAGTCAAGCATCGCATTTTCAAATAGGTTATTGCCTATTACGCAAGGAATGGTGAAAGTGCCTGGGTCTTTGCATTTTTCAGGAATTGTTACCGCAGGCTTTTCAATTAGAGCAGAAACATTCCTTCCCATGTTTACCTTTTCGTTCCCTTTAAGACGCCTTTTATGTGTGCTTAGATCCTTCAAAAACTTTGCATATTTAGGAATCTGTTTAATAGCGTCTAGCAGAGGAATGTTCACCTCAACCTTTCTGAATGTCTCGAGAATCTCCTTGTCAGTTTTTTCCATTTTTCTGCTCGTCTGAACAACTCTTTGTGGAAAAGGAAGAGGAATAGATGGTCTATCGAGACTAACATTTTCTCCTTGTATATCAACTTCATGAGACGGTCTAGGAGGAGCATCCATGTCATTATTCCTTGTGTTGACCCTTCTTTGATCATCATTTTCTGGAGTAGTAGTAATGTTGGAGGTGTTAGACGATCTCAGTTGATCGTCTACTTTGGTGGATTTTTGCACAGGTGCTTGCAACTGTGTACCACTTCTCAGAGTGATGGCACTAACATTATGTGGATTGATGGCTATCTGGGAGGGAAGCTTATCAGACCCTTTGGAATTCATCTCATTCATAAGAGTGGCTAACTGACCAATCTGATTTTCCAAGTTATGAATGCTTACCTCTGTTCTCTGTACTCTTTCATCTGTTCTTTGTACTATTTCACTTGTTCTCTGTTGGAATTGCGTATTAACTTCAGCCATGTGCTTTATTACATCCTCTAGAGAAGATCCACCTTTTTCTGATACAAAAGTTGGTGGTGGGGATGGTTGTTGTTGCTGTGAGTTACCCCATCTAAGATTCGGATGATTCCTCCAACCTGGATTATACTTATTGGTGGACAAATCATGGTTGAATGGTTGCTGAGGTGGGTTAGATAGTCTACTATTGAAGGGAAAACTAGTAGACTGTCTACCACTATTATAGATGTTTGCAGCATAAGCTTGAGGACATTCAACATTGTTTCCTCCTTCAACTTCTTGAAGAGTGGGGCAAGCATCAGTGGCATGGTTAGCGGTGCAAATTCCACATACCCTTGCAACCATCTGAGGCATAGTTAGTTGCTTCATCATGGATGTGAGATCGTCTAGTTGTGCCTTCATCTGAGCATGATCAGCTGCATAATTGGTTGTCATCTCATGAACTCCACGAACAGGTGCTGCAGAGTTGCTACGTGTTTGGAATTGTTGATTGTTAGAAGCCATGATCTCAATCAATTGTCTTGCAGCGGCTGGCGTCTTGTCAACTAGAGCTCCTCCACTGGCAGCATCTATCATTTGTCTATCAATAGCTATCAGACCCTCGTAAAAATATTGTATTAGAAGTTGTTCATGAATTTGATGGTATGGACAACTTGTACATAGCCTCTTAAATCTCTCCCAGTATTCATAGAGACTTTCTCTATCTTGTTGCCTGATCCCGCATATTTCCTTCCTTATTGATGTGACTCTGGATGCTGGAAAGAATTTTTCAAGGAACACTCTTTTCAACCCTTCCCAATTAGTCACTGATCCTGCCGGCAAATAATATAGCCAATCTTTAGCTGCATCTTGGAGTGAAAAAGGGAATGCTTTAAGCTTGATGTGCTCCTCTGTGACCTCAGCTGGCCTCATGGTGGTGCACACTGTGTGAAACTCCTTAAGATGTTTATGCGGGTCTTCACCTGCAAGGCCATGAAATTTAGGCAGCAAGTGTATCAAACCAGATTTAAGCTCACATTGCTCATCTGGATATTGGATACACATAGTTTGGAAGGAAACATCTGGAGCAGCAAGTTCTCTGAGGGTCCGTTCGTCCATAATTCCAGAGTTAGGACTTCCGACAGTAGTTGGTGATGAACTAGAAGACGAGGTTGTATTAGACATGTATTTCAATTGAATATTCTATTAGACCTCTTAGAGCAAAATCTTTTTTTTTTTAAAAAAAAAAGGAAACAACCCAAGTCAACTCCCAAGAAAGAGAGGTGAGTCACAAATGGACAAACTTAAATACCAAGTCTTTCCTAGCCAGAGTCTTCCCTGAATTGCTTTTAATTTTTTTTTTTAAAAAAAAACAAAGAGTAACAACTGAAGTGTCTACCCTAAATGCAAGATTCTAAAAAAAACTAATGTAATTGCTACACTTAATGCTTAAAAAAATGACAAGAAAAAAAAATGTAAAAATGAATAAATAGGAAAAATAAAAAGATCAATAATAAAAATAAAACAGAAACAAAAATAAATAAAGAATGACAAAAAAAATAACTAAAAACAGAATATATATATAGATAAAGAAAATAAAAACAAACAAAATAAAGATAAAAGATATAAGAGACAAAATCAAATAAAAACAAATCAAAACAAAATAAAGATAAAAGATATAAGGAAATAAAATAAAAACAAATCAAAACAAAATAAAGATAAAAGATATAAGGAAATAAAATAAAAACAAATAAAAACAAAATAAAGATAAAAGATATAAGAAAATAAAATAAAAACAAATCAAAACAAAATAAAGATAAAAGATATAAGGAAATAAAATAAAAACAAATCAAAACAAAATAAAGATAAAAAGATATATATAAGAGATAAAATAAATAAATAAATAAAAAAGATGTTCTGAATATTATATTTTTTTAATTTTTAATTTTTCGTTTTTTTTTATTTTTTTCGTTTATAAAAAAAATAAGAAAAAAAAAGGTTGAATATTAGATTTTTTAGTTTTAATTTTTTTTTTTTTTTGTTTTTTAGGGTATACTAAATAAATAAAAACTAATAAGAAGAAAACAAAATTTAAATATGCAAAAAAAAAAAATTAGGAAGGAAAAAAAATAAAATTATACAGATAAGAAGAAAAACCTGATAACCAAAATCAAATTGGAATCCCCGGCAACGGCGCCAAATTTGATAGCTGTCGTTTTGCTGTCAAATTAATATGATTCTAGCGTAGACTTGTCTAACACTAGAGAGATGATAATATAGTTGTGGTCAGATGACCCCAAGTCGTCTCCCAACGAATCCAATAGTAATTTCAGTGAATAGAATTCAAAACCTATCTGCAAACAATGAAAATTAGCAATAATAGTAAAGAAATAGGGGTTGTGATCGCTTAGCAAGAAAATATAAATGATGATTTGAATCAGTTAAGAATGCAGATTGACTCCCAAGTTCTTCCACCAATGAATTCTTCACAGGCTCTCTAAAGATTATTCTTTTCTCAATCCTCAGCAGAGCTAAACTAAATTGAACATGCGCCAAACCTAATTCAACTGAAGCTCACCAGTAAAGCATGCGTCTACCGGTTTAATCAATACCCACTTTGTTCCATGCGTATACTCCATGGGAATGCTTATCTCCTCTCTCTTGAATCATGCGCCCAAGAAATTAATTAGAACAATACGAACTAACTAAGAAACCAAAGTTTAAGATAAGGAAGACTCTCAATCATGCGTTCAAGTACAACCTCTCACAAAAACTAGTTTTCCAGGAGATTAGACAATAAAAACAACTGCTATAGAGAATTAAAAATAGAAACTTTTATTGATCAAAACCTCAGAACTCAATGGGGAATCACAAAGGAATCAACCAAAAGGTTTAGCTTTCCATGCGGAGGCAAAAGAATTACAAATAAGAAAAGAAACTAAGAAAATCCTATGAAACTCTCTCTCTTTCTACTTGATGCTTGTGTCCTTTTATAAGGCTTTTCTGCTCCAAGGATCTTGGGAAAATATTGCAGTTTAGATTTTGTAAACAGTTTCCACTTTCCATAATTCTTTTTATTTTGCAGAAGATTTGCTTCCAATTCTGTTTCTGGAATCTTGTAGCTTTTATTTTCTCTTTCTTCTCCAACAGAATTTGTTTTCTGTTTTGATTCAAAGAAGCAACTTGGACTTTTGCATATTTGGCCCATTCACAAAGGTAGATGCTTCAGATCATTTACCCTAAAAACACAAAATTAACAATAATAATAGTTAAGGCCTAAATAAACCCAATTATAAGAATATTAATTAAAACAATGGATTTATTAATTATTATAGTCCAATAATCTATGATTAAGGCTATTAAGTGTGAATAAATATATGCTCATCAGTATGCGATTTACCCAGGTGGAAGAAATATCCTAAGTTACTCCGCAAGGGAATAACTTAGGCGCACAAAGAGAAGCGCTAGAGCCCTTCAAGTAGTGACACGTGAATGGTTAGAAGTGAGTTGCATACCTCCACGTGTCACCATCTGAGAGGGGCGCGGCCCAGATAAAGGTGTACTTCGTACCACTAAAGGTACAGACAAGCGCAATCAAGCGCAGAGACGCGCGGACACGCACAGACACTCACACTCTACTGATTCTGGAGGTACGTTGTCGCAGAAAAGCATAACAGGGTTCTGACACATGCCAGAAAGCCTAACAGAATTCTGTTAGGCCCAGATGCAGGCGGTGCAATAAAACAGAATTAGGGTGAGAGTGAAGAGAGAGAGGAAGAGTTTTCACACACACTACTAGTTTTTCTCATTTGGTGGTTCTGTGATCTAACTTGATCGTCGGAGTGCAAACGGCCGCTAGAGGCGCCGTCTGTGTGTTTTGCAGGTCGCGTTTGGAGATCCTAGAGAAGGTTCTGAGGGTGATTTTGCAGATAACTCAGTCGCGTAGACGGGGCAGAGAGTGCTACAAAGCGATTCCTCCACGTTCCAGTTGTCGACAGGATCATTTCTGTAGGTATGATATGAATTTGATGTGACAAAAAAAAGATAAATTGAAAAAAAAATAACGAGTCTCATATCTAAGGTTTTAAGAGGAGTTTAAGATGGGTGGGGAAAATGCATTGTGAACAAAACTAAACTTACATGATAATAGGAACCAGGTAAGTTGCGTTGCCTTTCTGTAAGGGCGTTTGAAGAGACTTTGTGATTGAAGAGAGTGTTGAAAAGTGAATTTTTGGTGCCTTTCTTGAAGAGACTCTGTGATTGTAGATAATGTTTTTTCAAATTGCACTGAACTAGTTGAACAATCATTTCTTTCTCCCTTGTTTATTGTGGGAGTAGGATATATTTATTGGTATCATTAATTTTAATTATATGTTTATTCTATATTTTTCGACAGGATCTTAATTTGCAAATTGGATTGGAATGGATGAGGAATATATTAACATGCATCCAATGTCATTGAAATGGAAAAATATTGATGTTTTTTATTTGACTATATTTAATGTAGTGGTGTTGTTGTTTGATGTTTGAGTATATTTTGAAATGAAAGAATATTGATGTTTGATGTTTTATCTTAATTAAATTATTGATTTTTTACTATGTTTGAAATGGAAGAAAAGAATAATGACGTTTGATGTTTTATATTAGTAGCAAACATATATTCAATTTTTTATTCAATTATAATCAATTTATATTAATTTTTTTATAATTATTCAATTTTTTAGTAACAATGTAAAAAATAGTAAATATTTTTATTGAATTCTTTTATATTCATTTTTTCAATAACAAACATTTTCATTGAATTTCTTAAAAAAAAACTATATGCGGGCTAACCCGTGGGTTAACCCTTATGCGGGGGCATGACAGAGAAATCAATCCGTGTTCATTACGCAGGGACAGGTCAGCTCGTATTGTCATCCCTAATACTTATCCATTGGAAAAACAGTCTTCAAAACTAAACTAAACTATAATATCATTCTTAAAAACATACAATTTTCATAATTAAGTTACAGTAAAATATATATTAAACAATTTCAAATTTATAACCCAATGAACATAATTATATTAAAGCAATTACGTCATCTGCTTCACTGTGAGGACTTACATATCACTAATCTTGATTTGTAACTAATATAAAGCTAAAAAAAATATAATAATGAAAAAAAAGATGAAAAACTCTGACAACAAACCTTGAGAAAATATCTATTTTCTAATGTATTCCCTCTTTTCGGGACGTCAAAATGAACCCATCCTCCTTCATCGACGCCCACATCAACAATAACATCAATATATTTTACAAAACTTATGGTGGCGGTCCAATCAAAGTGTTCCTTGTCATAAGTCTTTCATCATCACTCATTTTTTTTAATTTCTTTATAAATTTTTTCTTGAACGGAAAAGAAGGTCATGACAACATCCATGTGGCGTGCTTGACAATCGTGGGGTATCGAAACTTTGTACATGTGCAAAAATCTGAATGCTCGTGAGTGTTTGTATTCAAGTAAGGGTTTGGGATATTCTATTTATTTATCTTTCTTCTTCCTCTTCCACCTCTACTTGTTGTAGGAAAATGAAAAACAGAGTAAAAGAAATAAAAACGAGAAACATTAATAATTAAACAATCAAAATTTATATAACCTGCATTGATTGATTAGAATAAAATAAACAATAATGATATTGGTTTAATAAAAAATACCTTTAGATTGGTGAGAATGAAAAAATAAACTAAAAGTTTTTTGTTATTTACATTCATTTTTTTATGTTTCTTTTCTTTTCTCTTCTCAACTTCTTTTTCTTTTTGTTCTTTTTTTGTTTCAGTCTCCTTTTCTCACACTTCTCTCTCAGTTTTTTTTTATTGTGTTTTTTTGTCAAGTTAAAGTAACACCCATCAAACCACGTTTCAACTCAAAGTTAAATTTGACTTGTTCTTTTCAAATAATAAATGTAATGCCTTTGAAACAGTTTCTTTCAAAATTAATATTAACTATTTTTTTAGTTTTAAATTTAAGTAATTATAAAATAATAAGATAACTAAAATAAAATATTAATATAAAGATAAAATAAATAAAAAAATTATTTACATAAAAACAATTTTAAAGATGAGTCCTCATTATATAGGTATAAATTATTATTATATAAAAAAAGTAATTTTTACATGTTGACAAAAATCAATGTTAAAAACTATATACCACAAATTGTGAGTTAAACTGATGTAGTATTCATTTCTGAATTAATTTTCGTCAACTAGAGAAATGTAAAAAAAAAAGTCATTTATGCTGATTTAATAAGTGTATAACATACAACATTAGTTTTTATATATGTTGTAATCTGATATAGAAAATTTCCAACTTTTTAAATCCACTACATCTATATCAATTATATATCTAATATATAATGTCTAGAATAACCTATATAAATATTTTTTAATGGTAATAATTTAAATGTGCACAGTCATTGAGAAATATTTCATTATATGTATAGCCAAACTATATATTACAGATAAACACAACCATGTGAATCACATAGGATTGAATAAATTGTCCAATTAGGAAGAAGAGAATTATGAAGAAGAGAAATGTCAGTTGATTTCAAAGCAAAGACGTAAAATTATGTTTTAAGTAATTGAAGTTCTTCTTTAGGTTTTCAAAATAAATAAATGGGTTTATTTTTAGTAAGTTCTCAAACATGTTATTATAGTTTTCGTAATTTTTTAACGAACGGGTCAAATGATGTTAGTAGGACCACGTTCCGAAAGTGGTGCCATAGAAAAGATAGGTCATGAAAAAGACAAGTCTACAAAATCCCGTGCGAAAGCATTTTTTTTTATTTTAATAAAGAACAATTGACTCCTTCCATCTTTTTACAATGCCCTTGACGTTTTTGAACCGACCAATATAATTCACAATACCAAATTATGAATATCTCTATGATCATTTTGTTACTGTAGATGAAAAGTTTTTGACGTTCAAAATTTCACATCAATTAAATATAAAAATATATTTAATTTAATATTATATAAGAATGTGTAAATTTTAATTTTATAAGTTACTTTTATAAAAATAAGTAAACTCAAAAATTTATTTTTTAAATAATATCATAATCATCTAAAATTTATTACACTTATAAAATCATCAAAAGGATTACTTATAAATATATAATTTTACTTATCATCATCATGGATGTGTTATATGAAAGAAAATATTTCATTCATGAGCTACATTTTGTAATTGACTATCACCATAAAAATAATCACTACTACTCCTATCCTATACATTCAAAGATATCCTACACCACTACTACACATAATGATGTGTTGATTCAAAATTTGGTGAATCATAACCGAAGAACAAAATAGATTGTCGCCGCCATTGATATAGTGTTGGCTGAGATAATGGATAAATGGTACAGAAACAATATTGAGAAGCATTGTGATCAAACCTGGATTAATTAAGTGGCAGTGGCACTGTGTTAAGTGTATGGTCCACCAACAAGAGACATGAGCTCAAAAGGAAATAAGGTTGAGCCATGTTAATTTGTTTGTCAACGTCGTACTCTACAATATTCACCACGTGCTCCAAATATTACTATTATTATTTTTTTTATCTTTTTTTTTTTTTTTTTTGGATTAGACTTGTAGAAGAATGTAAAGGTGGCCCTACCGCGTTGTCTCATACCTTGATGCACTGGGGGTGACTCATTTCCATGCCTCTCACACTCCTTTTACGCTCCTTTCCGATCAACACGTTTTCATGCTTAGACCTTCAAATCAAAGTCCTTAACCTACCTCACATCCCCACTCATCACACAACCTATAACTATAAATATAACGCCACTTCCTCCTCCACCTTTGCCGCCGCCAATTTCATTTGATTCAAAACCACAAACTTATGCACACACAGACACACTGAACATGGACATGGACATGGAGAAGCATGCCGTGTGTGGTGGTGCCAGTGATTCGACGAGTGAGCACAAGGTATACAAAGGGGTGAGAAAGAGAAAGTGGGGGAAATGGGTTTCTGAAATCAGACTTCCCAATAGCCGTGAACGCATATGGCTAGGGTCTTATGACTCTCCTGAAAAAGCAGCACGAGCCTTCGATGCTGCCCTTTTCTGTCTGCGTGGTCGCAATGCCAATTTCAACTTCCCCAACACTCCTTGCAGCATGGACACCAATGTGCCTCTGGCTGCTCCCCAATCTCTTACTCCACACGAGATTCAAGAGGTTGCTGCTAAGTTTGCAAACGAGGACCCATTACTACAAAAAAAACCTCTTACACAAGAATCTCAACGTGATGCTGCTGCTGCTGCTTCTGCTTCTGCTGCTGCTGATGGGAATTCTTCATCGTTTGGAGCGATGTTGTGTAAATCTGACAGCGTAGCAGGGAGTAGTTCTAGTACCACCAGCACCCCCACCACCACTGCCTCGTCATGTTCTACTACTATGCATGAATGTGATGGAACGGTGCTGGTGGGCCATGGGGACATGGATTGGACATTCTTGAAAGAGTTTGATTACTCCAACGAAGTTTTTCCCGTTGGATCCGACTATGATCTCTACTTTGAGCTACACAAGATGCACTCAACTTCAGGTGAGTTATTGTATTCCACTCCACCTCCTCCTCCACCTCCTTTTGACGGTTACCAAGAATTGATTGATGCTGAAGAAGATCCCTTTTATCACCAATCATTCCTTTGGAATTGGAACTTTTGATATCACTCCCTACTTTGCTGCCGGATAATCATATATCACTAGATAATTACTGCCCAGAATCTCTCTCTCTCTCTCCCTCTCTCTCTCTATATATATAAATAAACATCCTTAGTCTTTGTATATAAGAATATATATGTGTTGTTTCTAAATAACCATAGAAAGGATAGGGCAGGACATGACACAGGCTTTTGTGAGACCTTACATCCATTGTATCTATCTATGTGGCTAGAGACTAGGTTTTTCCACTGCTATCTATTCCTTAGATTGTCACAGGCTACATAGCATCCATAGATGTTGTCTTACACGTTTTCCTAAATAAAATATTTGTACTTTATAGGTTGTTTCTTGTATACTGGTAAAAGTATATATTTATACCTAAGTACACACATGCCATTAATCTGTGAGGCAATCTGTCTCCAGTTTTCATATTTCTCAATAAAACTCATAGTTGTTCTTCCTACAATCAAACTAAAAGTAATTCAGAGTGGATAATTTAAAACACTGTTAAATAGTTTAACATAAAAAAAATGAAGTATAAATATTCCAGATGTCTCTCAATAAATTTAATAGTAAATTTAGTTAACAGTGAAATTTAAAAGTAACAATAAAAATAAAATAAAAAGGATTTTTGAGAATTTTATAAAATAAAATAGACACTTAAAAATAAAGGAAACAAGTTGATTTTGTGTTCATTCAAACGCGAAATTATCATCAATTTTCTTAAAAATTAACATTCTTTCTATTCTTACGTACAATTAAACTTAATCAAACAAGTATAAAAAAAATCAATTAATGGAATAAACTTCTATGTTTTTTATATTTTAATAGTCTCCAAGCATCTTGTGAGATGTTTATCTTATATTTTAAATTAAACAAACACAAGAGATTGATTATAATTGAGTAATCAATAACTCCAATTAAAGAAAATAACTTCTTAACAAGTGTTTTCTATACGAAGACAAAACCAAAGAATTGCAATGAAAAAAGTGAGAAAATTAAGAAAACTATGATGCTCTGTTATTTTGAATGTTTTTTTCGTTGTGAAGACTTGATTCAGTCTCTTTGAAACTTGCATCTTTTATAGTCTTATTTGGTCTAAGGATCTCGGAAATATATTTTGTCTCTAATATTGTTTACCGCTTTTCAATTTCCAACTTTTCACAATTCTCATATTTTGTATAAAGTTTTATCACATATTTTGTTTCTTTGTGTTTTTGGAGATGATTTGCTTCTAATTCTATTTTTGAGATTCTATAGATTTTATTCTCTTGTTCTTATTACTTAACTTTTATTTCTTGTTTTAGTTCTGATAAATAACTTGGATTTTTGCTAATTAGACTCACTCATAATGTAAACTCTTCTTTCAGACGGACTACTAGATCGTTTAGTTTATGTTTTTCGCATCAGACTCTTTCTGTACCTTTGTCTTTATTACACTTGATATTTATGAGGTATTTTCTTTAGTTGAGCATTTATAAGTGTGTTGACTAACTACTCCATATGACTACTAAATCCTTTAGTTAGATTGTCTCCCAGTAAAAAGTTAAATGACCGTTTATTACAACTAAAATTACAATATTAACAAAAATAATAAATTTAAACCTAAATAAATTCAATTAGATGAATTCTAATTAAAATAGTAGATTTATACATTATTAAAGATTTAAAATACGAGTTAATCATCAAAAATTAAATCTTGATGGATTTGTAATAACTTGATTTTGCTGTACACAACAGGAAAGTAGTTGATTTTAGTGTGTTCTAAGTATTTGCGGATGTGAAAAAGAGTTGGCAACTTTAAGAACATTGGGAATTTATATGTACATCATACTTATATTAATACACCATATGATTAACACTTGAGCTTACTTTCATTTGCTTGGGAGATTTCAATATTATATAATCTTGGGTCTGTCTTTTTTCTATTATAGATAAATTTTCATTTCCAGATCTCATAAAGATCTAAATGGCATTTAAGGTAACTGCTAAAAAACTTATATAGTCATATTTTTTAAAGATAAATGATATTTAGTTCTTAAACATATTAATTATCACCAATCATCTTTAATTTGGTACAGGTCTTGAATTATACTTTTGTACTTGTTTGGGAGAAAGAAAGTTGGATAATGATTATTTTACAACTCCAATTTTTTATACAACCAAATTATAACTCTCAATACTATTATTTTACTATCTTTTTATATCTTTTATTTACAAATTTACCCTTTATTATATATATTTATTTTTAAACTTATCACATTCAAAGTTGTATATACAACTCTAAATGTTGTCAAACTATCATTTTCTAAATAAAATTTAATCTGGGTATTAACGATTTAGACATTATCTTGTATCCTCTTAAAAAAATCAAACATATATAAATTAGGGTTTCCTATTTTGGAGGTTGATACAAAAAGTTTGAGAGTTTTTTTTTTTTTAATGTTACAAATCAATATCAAAATAGAATAACATCTCTTAATTTTTATTTCTCTTTCTCTCTATCAATTTAGCTGACGTCACCAGTTACTAGTATCCTTCTACTTAGAAGGAACCGTCTTGAACACTACAAGAAAATCATGAAATAGAAACTAATTTTTAGAGACCAAAATAATTAGTTGCAATAGTAACTAAATTAGAGACCATTTTAAAAACTAAAAAAAAAATGATTTCTAAATTAATTTCTATTATTGTTAAATAGTTTCTAAATTGATATCTAATTAGCAACCAATGTTTTTGCTACTAAATTTAGAAACTAAATAATTGGTAGTTAAAACCTTGGTTGCTAATTATATACCAATTTAGAAACTATTTAACAATAATAGAAACTAATTTAGAAACCAATTTTTTTTTTAGTTTTTAAAATGGTTTCTAATTTAGTTACTATTACAACTAATTATTTTGGTATCTAAAAATTGATTTATATTTCATGATTTTTTTGTAGTGAACTAAGTAGTTTAAAATATGATGAGCTATGAATTTAACACTTGGATGGGAACGGTATGAAATACCATTGGATAAATATTGTTAATTATGAGACAAAGTTAGAAAATTTTGGTCCCATTGTGTAAAGTTTTATCATTCTTTTGTCAGACAGTTCTAGTTTATTTTTGAAAAAATTGTGTTTAAGCTAATTACGTGTATCAAATCATTGTGTTAGACTAACAAAATTATTTAGACATATTTTTATGGTTTATACCTCAATTATAAGAGTACCTAACAACAACATCAGGCAATTAAGTTTAGATTTTTTTAGTTGTTTGTTATGCAGGAGAAGAGGAAGTTTCAAACTGTATATTTTTTCAATCAGTCATATGTATTTGTTTAGATGAACTGACAAAGATAAAATTTTACTAAATCAAATTATAAAATTGATTTGGAGAAACTGAGGATGTTATTATAATCACTAGTAACCAAGTAAACAATGACAGAGTATGTACTTGGATGGATGTATGTGGTTACACAATGACAACTCTTGTTCTTATGTTGTTAACAATTGTTACAGATAAGGGTTAAAGTATACATCACATTAACATAAAAAATTTATAAATTCCATAGATGTATATTGTTAACCAGAGTGATGAGGTTTTGAGATTTGATGAATGAGTACTCATTAGCTTAATAGTATTTAGATATTGGTGTTCCTTGGACTAGTTCTTGTTCCAATTCAAACTAGTTTGTATTCACAGAATATGCAAGGTGCAGGAGAAGTTTTTGGTAAGGAATGGGGATCACAATATCCTTTGTATGTTCACTTCTTTTTGTATGCACAATGTTGAACTGTTTTCTAATATGAATTGATTAGCAAGTGTTTCTATATTTATTTATTATTTTGTTAATTTTTATTTCATTTCAAACCAGTTTGTATTAACAGAACATGTAAGCTCAATAGAGGTTTTTGGTAAAGATTAGGATCACAATACCTTTAACTTTTTTTAAAAAAATTATATACAAAGTTTGAAGGTTAGAGTATCCAAAGTACTTTTATATTTAATGATAAAAAAATAAAATTTGTCAAAAATTATGCACTTAATGTTAATTATAATATATAAATAGATACCAATTTTATTTTAGAAATTCATTTATAAAAGTAACTATATGCAAACTTTTTATATTATTTACAGTAAAAAAAAACACGCGAATTATATATATTATTATATGTAAAATCAACATTACATATGAATTAAATTTCATATGTAAACAGGTATTACATACGGATATAATTCGTATGTAACTTTTGATGCCATGAAGCGAGAATTAAAATCTGTATGTAAACAGGTTTACATACGGATTTTTTCCGTATGTAAATTTTGACACCATAAAATAAAATTTGCACGGAATGAGATTCGAAACCAGGTTACTTCAATAATCAAAAAAAATTTAACCACTACACTTAGTATTATTATGATTTTTATTATAATTATTATTATTATTATTATTAATAATATGAATATAATATTAATAATATGAATATAATATTAATAATATGAATATAATATTAATAATATGAATATAATATAAATATATAAATATAATATTAATATATAAATATAATATTAATAATATTAATATAATATTAATATTAATAATATAAATATAATTTATTTTATTATTATTATTATTATTAATTATATTAATATAATTTATTTTATTATTATTATTATTATTAATTATATTAATATAATTTATTTATTTTTTATTATTATTAATTATATTAATATAATTTATTTTATTATTATTATTATTAATTATATTAATATAATTTATTTTATTATTATTATTATTAATTATATTAATATAATTTATTTTATTATTATTATTATTAATTATATTAATATAATTTATTTATTTTTTATTATTATTAATTATATTAATATAATTTATTTTATTATTATTATTATTAATTATATTAATATAATTTATTTTATTATTATTATTATTAATTATATTAATATAATTTATTTTATTATTATTATTATTAATTATATTAATATAATTTATTTATTTTATTATTATTATTATTAATTATATTAATTATATTAATTATATTAATTATATTAATTATATTAATTATATTAATTATATTAATTATATTAATTATATTAATTATATTAATTATATTAATTATATTAATTATATTAATTATATTAATTATATTAATTATATTAATTATATTAATTATATTAATTATATTAATTATATTAATTATATTAATTATATTAATTATATTAATTATATTAATTATATTAATTATATTAATATGTATAAATTATATTAATAATAATAAGTATAATAAAAATGATAGTATAACCAAAGTACTTGTCCGGTCTAGTGGTTAATGGTTTCTTCATCACTGATATTTATTGGGGCCTTGGAAGCAAGTGAGTTTAAGTAAGTATCACCAAATTTTTTTTAATAGTTTTCAAACAACTTATCAGTGTCTCCTTTCCATTTTTGATAATCCAAGACCATGATTTCAAATTTGTCATAATGAACATCTCAATTAGATTAGATCTACCATTATTAAAGCTAATTAGATATTAATTTAAAATTATTTATTAATAATAAAAACTAATTTAGATATCAGTATTTATTTTAGTCTATAAAATAATATCTAATTTAGTTAATATAACAACTAATTATTTTTTATTTCTAAAATTAATTTTTATTTAATAATTTTTTTTAGTACCATGAAACTCATTTATTTTAATTTGATGGTTTTGTCGATCATCTCATCTTCTTGTAAAAATTCTTTACACTTTTAAATATTAATCTCATAATTTTTTATTATAAAAACACTTTACACTCAATAGAAAAACTACAAATAAAAAATAGAAAAAATGTTTGGTTTTGTACAAACCGTACAAATTGTGGGAAGCAAAAGTCTGTGGTCAATGACAGGTTTGTGTGGTTTGCTGGTTAGACTCGTGTTAACTGTTTTCCACTCCTTCAACCATCTTTCTTCTTGGGCAATTTTTCCCTCCACCGTATCAATTTTAGCATGCAACCAATTAGCTCTAGAAAATAATAAAAATATTTCTCTTAAATGATAAAAATAACCTTACACAAAAATGGAAAAATTATTTTTAAAATGGATTTTAATTTTCGGAACATATTTTTGAAATCTGAAATTTTTTATCCAGAATGTATTTTTAGTTTTGTATTCAAAATTTTTTTCCAACATGTATTTTTTTATTTCTGAATTATAATTATTATTTTGAATTTTTTAATTTGAAATAAGGGTAGTTTTGGAAATTTAAAAAATTATATGGTGGAAGTTAAAATTAGTATGGTGCAGGAAGAATTTGCCTTCATCTTACTTCCAACAAATACACTACACTCTTCTCACAATTTTCCTTTTCATAAATAAATAACATAATATTTTAAATCTGAAAATAATTAATTAATTTTTTCTATTTTAACAGTCAGAATCAGAGTATTAAATTGATATCAGATTTAGATCAATCACATCTTATTTTACATGAATTTCATTATGTTACGTTATTCTATAAGATTTTTAAAAAAATTACTTTAATACAAAAAGTCTTATTCATATTATTTTAAAGTATAATTTGGTAAAATTGAAAATATTTTTATTTCTATGAGACTATATAATTGTATAGGAGCTTTTTTTTATTCCTCACAAAGTCAAACAATCAATTTTTATTATTTAATGAAAAATTATCTAATCAAATATATTATTTGAGAAGGGGACAATATATAGCTAATACTTTGGTATTTCAAATCAATTTTACACGTTAGAATCTTTCTTATGCAACTCGGATGAAATTTCTTGTTCTGTTTTGAGAAAATTATAAAACTTCTTGAAATCGCGCTTCAGTAAAATTTAATTTAAAAAAATACATGATCAGATATATGATAAAAAAAAAAAC